>NC_056743.1:1043833191-1043905691 GCF_019279795.1 Protopterus annectens | reverse complement strand
TAAAACCCTTACTTAAATTATAGTTTTATTGAATTCGTTGAGATCTTCTGAAATCAGTATTGAATTTGTTGAGATCTTCTGAAATCAGAATCATGAAACTAGATGGGGGGATTTTTGCCATGGACAATATGGATTAAGTGGCTAGAATGTATAACATCTTATTTGAGGCCACTTAAAGCTGAGTCTCCAAAAAATGAGTTAAACATTGCATACAGAAATATTCGTAAGGTGGTGCATGACATGTTGATGCAAGAACAAATCAATCTTGATGAATGTAACTATCTGAATATGAAAGTCCCCATGGTACCAATTACATTCTGAGTACCTAAAATACATAAGGACAGGTGAAATCCACCAATGTGACATATTGTGGATGCTAGGTAAAAAGCTTACAGTTATATAACACAAATGATTGAAAGAATACACACAAAATCTCAAGCAGAAGAAAGAACTGCACCATGTGTTTTGGCACATCCAACAGTGGAAAGACTATAGGACAGACTGAGGAAAGATAACTTGCTAGAAGGTATAGCCAATACTGATATGATATAGGAAGAGGAGAAGCTTGGGAAGTGAATCTGCATGAATGGCAGGACGGCCAGGTCTCACACTCAACTCTTACAGCTGGGGAGAATGAATAATGAATGATACAGCTTTTGCCCTCCATTAGGGAACAAATGCAACACAGGGCTCTCATACTCTGAAGGATGTTTGTGCTTGACTCTTCCCCTTCCCCTGGAGAAATGAATGGCCTGATAGGGTACAGGTGGGACAACCTTCAGACAGGTCACATAAGGGCAAACAAAACTGTCTCTAATTTGAAAGCCCCATCTAACAGAATCTGTAGATTCAGCGCTCTCTTTCCCCCTTTCTAAGTCCCTGTTCCTCAGTCATGCATGCCAAATGGCTACTTATACAATGTCACATTGACCAGCTAACCGAAGCCTTAAATTTCTTTAACCTGATTTCCTCCATACTTTTTCTCAACCTCATTACTAAAGCTATGCAGTACAAACCACTAACTATTCCACAGTTGTATATCCAGCCAAGCTAACGACACCCCAGCCATCTGTGATCACAGATTTTCTTAGCTCTAAGGTGTTGGAGAAACAACTTTTTGTGTACTTAATTTAATTATTTGGTTGCATATTGCTTGTGTGATTTTTCTCATAAAAGTTGACTTAAAATCTCTTGAATTCTGTGGGAACTGATTTTGATCAGTCTTTTCTTTTAGAATTCTATATTCATTTGCAGCTACAAAATGGATTCCACAAATGAGCAGCCATTTATGATTGGATAAACTATGACATTAATGATTTACCAAAGCAAAAGTAGCTTGCATAGTGCATTAAATGCTATATAACACTGGTGTCCTTTGTTCCTCGTGTCAAAAGTTGGAAGTTTGCTTACCATTATTAATAGTAAATGTAGACGTACAGATGATGACTGCACTTGTACAATTGGCACAACTTGGAGAACTGTTGCTACATATATTAGTGACTGGACTTATGAAATAAATGACACTAGGCAAAGTGCAAATAGAACACATTTAGGAAAGGAAGTGTCTATTGTCATTAAATATCATTCAACTCCTATTAAACAAGATACTACCAATGATAACTTTGGAATTCAGGATACAAGTATTCAGCAATCTGAGAATTTAGAATGTATGGAAGAAAATAAAAGAAGGAAAAAAGAAGTTCATAACAAATATCAAGGAAGAAACTGATTAAAGTATATAAAGAAAATATAATACATACTAAAAAGGGTACTGCTTGATTATGCAAAACACAGATTACAGGGGAATGATAACATTATTTATCAGAAAATATTAACATTAAAATTAAGATGGTGTACACTTGTGAAGACCAGGGAGGAGAATTTTTACAGCAGATATATTGCAATATTTGTCAAGTACAAGACAGGTTTTTGCCAGGTGAAAATTTTAACAGTTCACAGATAGCAATATTTGATGCATCTTTGATTGTTGTTATTGCTAGAAGCATTAATAATAATGTTTGTTTTTCTTGGAAAATTTTCTACATTACTAAAAGACTGATGTTGTTATTATTTGTGAAACCAGTTCAATCTAGGTATAAATGTTTTTAGTATAACAGACATACATCTCAACCTGGAAACATCGAAAATCTGGACAAAGGCTCATGAAAAGTAAGTACAACTGGCCAAAAATAGATGCTGATTAACATAAACTTTGCATAGATAAATGTGTAACCACACTCACCTCAATGGCATTGTTGGGTACAAACATTCAAATGCAAATTGAAGAACAGACAAAATGTTAAACACAAAATATAATCAGAACAATGGTGTTTAATTTATATTAACACTTGAGCTTGTATCAAACTTTAAGCTTTTATAAAACTAAAATGCAGTTTTCTTTTATAAAAAAAATAACTGCTAGTAACCTGTTATTCTAACAACATTCTAAGTTTATAAGAACAATATTTTAAATCTGTCCCTATTTTTTGTTTTTTATTCCCCCGTTATTTAAGGCTTTATCCAGATTTCTTGTGTTAGGAAGTTGAGAGATATGAATCCATGTAAAAGAATGACTTGTAAGTGACAGCATAACAGCATGCTTAAGTTGAACACTCCTAGCTGCATAAAGTGCAAGACAACACTTCTACAGTATAATGCATATCTTGGACTTTACTCTGCAGCACACAAACATGCACACAGTACTAATTTACTCTGAATTTCCAGCCATCATCTTCAGACACTGGGACCAGTGCAGACTGACACGTTACAACAAGGAAGCACCAGAAATGTTTTACATGGAGGAATTATAGTTATCTACTTATGATTATTTGGCATCTGTGTTATCTGTAGTCACCATTCATCATGCTAGGGTCTTGGATCCGATATCGGATATGATCTGGCAGACACAGACAAACAGCATAGATTAAACTCCTCCTCTCCCATAATGCTCTGCTGCCCTCCAATCCCTCAGATTGAGTTTGCATAAGGAAAGAAGACAGACCAAAGCACTAACAGCACAATAAAACCATCATAATCCAACTAATCTTCCAGGAAGGGGGCTGGTGTGTGGGACCATGATAAATGGTGACTACAGATAACATAGATGCCAAGTTATGGTAAGTACATAAATATAAATCTGATGTTATCTAGTCACCATTCCTCATGCTAGGGTCAGAGTACCCAGCTACCTAAATCCTGGGAGGCCTCAAGGAAGGATATGCCAGAGAACCGTGGAGCCAAAGGAAGCCCTTCCTCTAGAAACCAAATCCAACTTATAGTGAGAAATGAATGTGTGAGGAGAAGATCATGTTGCTGCTGCACAAATGTCATCCAAAGATTGATGATCTGCAAACACAGTTGAGGTAGAAACCGCTCTTGTGGAATGAGCCCTTACTGGTGCAGATAAAGGAACACCTTCTGAAGAATAAATGAAGGAAATACATTGCGAAATCCAACGGGAGACAGTGACTTTCGAAATTCCTCTGCCCTTTCTATTCATAGGAAAGGCTACAAACAGGTTGTCTGAATATCTAAACTCCTGAGTTCTATGTAGATAAAAATGAAGTTGACGATGAACATCTAAGGTGTTCAGGATATATTCCCCTTTATTGGTATAGTTAGGAAAAATACTGAAAGATGAATGCATTGATTAAGATTAGCTGTTGAGGCCACTTTAGACATAAAGGATGGATCTGGCTTCAGAGACACACTGTCCTTACAGAAAACTAAGTAGGCCAGCTTAATTGTAAGAGCTTGCAGCTCCGAAACTCTTTTCGCCAAAGTTACTGCCACTAAAAAGGTAGTCTTCCAAGAAAGGAATTTGATCTCACAAGATGCCACCAATTTGAAGGGTGGTTTCATCAATGCCTGCAGGACCAAAGTCAAATCCCATGAAGAAGATGGATGCTTCGCAGGAGGTCATAAGAGAAAAACATCTTTTAAAAAGGCTTTACAGAGATGAGAGGAAAAGGTAGAATCACCACTAAGATGAAAATTTGAAATTGCTGCCAATTGAACCTTGAGCTTGGAAAAACTGGCCTCTTCCTTAAAAAGAGAAGTCAAAAGGAGAAAGATCTCAGGAATGGAAGATGAAAAGGGGTCCAGATTCTTATTCTTTTCCCAAATCAAAAATCTCTTCCATTTACTGGAATAAACCTTCCTAGTGGAAGACCTCTGGGAGGCAAGAATAATATCCTTTACGAGTGAGGCTAGCCTGGACTTAGCAAAAAGCACTGGAAGTAGACATACCACACTGTCAGATGCAAGGTTTGAAGGTTCAGGAGTGGGAGCAGAGATGGATGAGACAAAAGATCTGGAATGGGATCAAACACCCAGGGTGGATGCATCAAGAGAGACCTTAGAAGGGGGAACCACATCTGCCGAGGCCAGAAGTGGGCAAAGAGGATCAATTGACTCTTGAGGCATCTGGCTTTCTGAAGTACTTTGAGAATTAAATGCAAAGGAGGAAAGGCATACAGGAGACCCGGAGGCCAATCATGGGTGAGTGCATCCCTTGGGGATTCCCCCTCTGGGGGGATCAGTGCAAAGAAGTTGTTGCATTTGTAGTTGAGAGGAGATGTAAACAGATCACAACTCAGATATCCCCACTGACGGAAGATCTGTTGAGCCACCACTGGGTTCAGGGACCACTTGTGAGGGGTCAAGATAGCCCTGCTCAATTTGTCCGCCAGCACGTTGGATGCTCCAAGAATGTGTGTTGCAATGAGAAAGCGTGCCGTGGACATCGCCCATTCTCAGACCCTCATGGCCTTGCGACACAGCAGATAAAAATGTGTGCCCCCTTGCTTGTTTATATACCAAACAACTGCTATGTTGTCCAATAGAACTGCAATCATTCCCTGAGGGAGGCAGTCCTGAAAGGCTTGCAACAAAAGGAGGACTGCCCTCATCTCCAGAATATTGATGTGCAATTTGGTCTCTGACGGCGACTATGTCCCTTGGACCATTTCTCCCTGGAAATGCCCCCCCACCATAGTAGGGAAGTGTCCGAGGTGATCATCACCATAGGAATTGGTGGAGTGAAGGACCTCCCTGCTAGGAGGTCCAGTGAGTGAATCCACCATGAAAGATGCTTTCGACACATTGGGGTGAGATGAATGGTGAATGATAGGGGATGCAGCAACGCTGACCACTGAACTGCAAAGGTTCACTGAAGAACTCTCATGTGGTACTGAGCCATCAATACAAAATAAATGGCAGCCACCATGGACTCTAGAGCCCTGAGAATGTGTGAAGCTGGAGGACATGTTTGCTCCAGCAGAACCTGAACCTGGGCGTGAATAATAGACACCTGGTAAAGAGGAAGGGTTGCAATCTGCATGCTGGTATTCAACAGAGTGCCTATGAACTCCAGACATTGGGTTGGAATCAAAGAGAATTTGGCCATGTTCACTTTTAATTCCCAACTGATGAAACAGGGTGAGTAAGGTGTGAATGTTGTCCAATAGTTGATGCTTTGTAAGGGCTGTCAGGAGCCTATCATCTAAATAGGAAAAAACCTGGATTCCCGGAAGCTGGAGATGAGCTGCCACCACTGCCATGCATTTGGTTTGGTGAACACCCAGGGGACTGAGGTGAGGCCAAAGGGCAGGGCCCTGAACTGAAAATGATTAGCCCCCAAGTGAAAGCAGAGAAACCTCCTGGACCATTGAGCCATCTTTATATGGTAATATGTGTTTTGGAGGTCCACTGAGCACATCCAGTCTTGTCTGTGCAAAAGGGGCACAACCGACTACACAGTGACAATCCGAATATTCAACTTCTGTATGAACAGGTTCATGCGACTGAGGTCCAGAATAGAATGTAGGTCCCCTGTTCTCTTTGGAACTAAAAAGAAGTGGGAATAAGTTCCGGATCCTCCCTGCCCTGTGGTGACCTCTTGGATGGTTCTTTTCTGAAGAAGGTTCACAACCTCCTGTTGGGTCAGCTCTTCCTGACTGGGTGGTATGTCCAGAAGGATTCTGGATTTCGGAGGAACTTCTGAAAAGGGAGTGCAACAGCCCCTGGATATAATTGCTAGTACCCACTGATCATTTGTAAAGCTTACCCAGGCTAGGGGGTGCAAAGATAACCAACCCCTGGTTGCCTCCAGGGAAGGACAATCAGGCAACATCTCAGGGACGCTGCAAAGGTTTCTCAGATAAGGGTTCCCTGGAACCTTGATTTTACGGGCCTCCTTTGCTCCTAGGGTGATGTCTACCATTGAAACCTCTTCCCCGTCCCCTGGAAGAGGAATCCTCTTGAATATCCTGGAAGAAAGACTGCACCTTTCAAAACAACATTTTCTTACTCCCCTTCTGGGTCTTAGAAAAGGACCTCCGAGGGGCAGAAAATTGTGTCTATATCAGAACATCAAAGTTTTAAAACTTCGAATGTTCTAATATCGACCCGTTTTAATCGAACGCTAAAAAAAGTGAAGCTGCAGAACACCGAATTCTTTCCTAGGGAAAGAGTTTTATTGGCCGGTTCTGTGGCTTCGCTATTTTCAGCGATGTGGTGGAGATTTATTGGTCAGGTTCAGGTAAGTGTGCGATTGTGTGGTTGTTAGGATTAGGGCACCGGTTAGGTGAGTTAGGGTTAGGGCGGAGGTTAGGTGAGTTAGGGTTAGGGCGCAGGTTAGGTGAATTAGGTTTAGGGGCAGGTTACGTGAGGTAGGGTTAGGGCACGGGTTAGGTGAGTGTGCGATAGTGATGGATCTTAGGGTTAGGGTTTGGGTTAAGGTAAGTGGATACATAGTAGTGTATGTATAGTTTAGTGTAGGGTTAGTTGTAGGATTATAAGTGTATGTGTGTGTTTGATGTTTTTTAGGTGTGCTTGTGTTGTGTGTATGTGTTTTGGAATAGCGAATTTTTTCCCAAGGAAAAAATTTGCTGTTCTGAATGTTCAATATTATGTGGTTTAGATATTTTAGGTTTAATGAAATAGCGTTCGCTATTTTCATCTTTTGATAACGTGATATAAATGCAGAAACTCTGATCCCAATGGCTGAAAAGGTCTTCCCTTCCTGTTCACTGCGGATTAATGCCTCTTTCACAGTGGGACCAAAGAACCAAAGAGAGTGGAACCATCAAAGGGGGGCATTGATAAATGACGTATTGAAGGCCTCTGCAAACCCGCTCAGGAGCAGCCAGGCATGATGCCTAATGGCGATGCCCAAGCCTGCCACCCGTGAGGACCCTTCTGCAGCACTGGAAATTAGCCTCATGGATGAATTCACAACTGAATGAAGGGTTGACAGCTTAGGATAAACTGCCTTGAATTCCTCCTCAGACATGGACCCAGAGAGGGAAGTCGACAGTTCCTTTATCAAATCCCTCTGGAGACAGGTGAAATGTGCAAGATAATTTAATGGTCGCAGGTTAAAGGAAGCAGAGATGAACACCCGCTTTCCAAATCTGTCCAGAGCTCTTGATTCATGATTGGGAGGATGGACAGAAGAACTCTGCTCTGCCAATTCCTTTTTGGTGGCAGCGGCCACCACAGTAGCATCAACCAGGACTGATTTAGACCAAAAGGTTTTATCTGCCAGGTGACTGAGAAATTTTTCTGCTTTCTAGGCACTGGGTCCATGGTATCTGGCTCCCTCCAAGCCCTGCTGGCCTCGAGATCAATAAGAGGATCAGCAGGGAAGGACACCCAAGAGTTAGATGGGCTCGTACTGAAATCCTCCAGAAATATGTTTTCCTCCAAGAACGGGGAGTGGCCAGACCAACCACCTTTAGCCTTGAGGATCCCGAGTATGTCTCCAAAGGAGACATCCTCTGGCAGAGATCTCGAGGACCTATCTCCTTCATCAGCATCTGTATCCTTGGTTAAGGATTCCATAGGGGAGTCAAGATGTCTCCTCTTACATGTCCTCTTCCTGGGAACTTCCTCCACCAGAGGCTGCGTGGAAGACTCAGAAGAGGAGGAGACCACTGAGGGGGAGGAACCTCCCCTGGAGGCTAGGTCAGATGGGCTGACCAGAAGCAGGATGACCTGGCCCTCTCAGATACTGAGGCTGGGTAGGATGACTGTGTGTGGGGGTGGCAGCTCTGATCACAGAGGAGGATCTTTTCTCTGCCTGGAAAGTGGAAGGACTGGAGGAGGTTCCTTTCCCCTCTCCTACTGATAATACCCTAGCAGAAGAAAAGATAGACCCCCCCAAGCCCCCTGCTCCACTGGACAGCAGCAGGCCAGAGCTGTCGAAGGTCAAAGTGCCCAGAGGAAGAGATTGGTCCGAAAAAACCCAGGCCCGAATCCAACCACATGGACCCCGGGTCAACAGATCTGACCAGAGGGATGGTCTGTCCTGGGGAGGCAGGAGCAGAACCAATCATCAATCCCACTAGGGAAGGGCCCAAACAGGACCATGACACTCCCCTAGCCTCCACCCTACTCATCAGTCACTGAGAATCCAAGCCACTGGTTCAGATGAGGAGTGGTTAAAAGGGAAGTGGGAGATTGGATTCCCAACCTGTGGGCCGGGGAAGCCAGAAGCACCAACTCCATCTGAGCTTTCAGAAAGGCCCGCATCATCCTGTCCATATCCATAGGAAAGGCACTCCTGGAAGATCAGGAGGATATGGAGGACCACCCCACTCATCAGTCGCTGAGAATCCAAGCCACTGGTCGGATGAGGCATGGTTAAAAGGGAAGTGGGAGATTGGATTCCCAACCTGTGGGCCGGGGAAGCCAGAAGCCCCAACTCCATCTGAGCTTTCAGAAAGGCCCGCATCATCCTGTCCATATCCATAGGAAAGGCACTCCTTGAAGATCAGTAGGATATGGAGGACCTGCTGGGAGAGCCCTGCTTGGAGCCTGAAGGTCTTCTCTTGTGCTCCCTAGAGTGAGGCCTACTAGGACAGGAAAGAGCCTGCACTGAAATCAAGGGATCCAAGGGAAGATCCTCTACTACAATTGCTCCAGCATGACTCTCAGATCCTACCTACTTGGCACTGATATTAATGAAGGATCTGGGATAACAACCCTCAAATCTCTTGGATCTGAGAGGGTCAGATCTGTGGGCATGGCTACTACCCTTGGATCTGAAGGTCTGATATCTGGAATCCTGGTTCTGGAAGAGGGAGCCGAAGGAGTTGGATCCAAAGGCTTTGGATCCGAACCTTTGGATCCAGGAATAGATTCCCTTGATGTTCTGGGACCCGAGGATCTCAGATCCAAAACTGACCTGGCTGGATCCAGATCTGAGGACTTAGGATCCAACAGCCTGGGATGTTTGGACGGGGCCTCTTCCTTAAGAATCCTCTTTTTAGCCCCTGAGGAGCCCGCCTTGGCCGGAGAACCAGTGATCAAGGGGCCTCCTTTAACCAAACCTTTGATAAGCAACTTATTATGGCGGTCAACCAAGGCTCTAAGATTGATGATGACACAAATGCCACACTCCATCTCGAGGTGGTCGCCGCCGAGACAATACAGACACTCCTTGTGTGAGTCAGAAATAGTAATGTTCCACAAAAATAGCACAAACGGTAGAAAAACAGAAAAGGGACGTCACCTCCCAAACAGGCAGCAGTAATGTAGCAGATGTAACTCTTCGAGAGTAATAAGATCCAAATCCAAAAAGATGTAAAAAGAAACGCTTTTATTTATAATAAAAACAGCGTTTTCGCCGTAGTGACACCACAGCTTCTTCAGCAACAAACACTTACTTTCAAAATAACCGCCAGTTATATATGGGTAATTAGTATGACGTGTGGAAGGTACTTCTAATATTTAAAGAACCACACTAACATAAACATTGTGTCTCTAACATGGTTAAAACTGTTTACCCAAATACATAATGAAGGATAATAACTTGTACATGACAAATTGAAGGTTAAAAAGTCACAATAAATTATTAAATGTTTAATAAAAACAATCTCAACTATAACATTATTTAATATTGTGTTATAATTGTATGGTAATATGTTCTTAATATAAGAAATAAGTCATAATCATCAAAATTTGTTAATAATAAATGTATAAGACTAGTGTATATGTCCTATGTAGTATGAACTGTTTACTATGGACAGTTAACACTATAACATTACTAAAAGGTATTAAGTGCAAATATGAGAGGGGGTATGTCAGTAGTTCTGAACAAAATAATAGAAATATGCACTGGACATGGCGTTAGTAGCTATCATGTTTTTTTCTTCTTTCTTAAGAAATTCCTCATTTTCAACATGCAATTAATATTAAATTCTTTTAGTTATCCAGGACATAATGAAAACTGCAATATTAATTGCATGTTGAAAATGAGGAATTTCTTAAGAAAGAAGAAAAAAACATGATAGCTACTAACGCCATGTCCAGTGCATATTTCTATTATTTTGTTCAGAACTACTGACATACCCCCTCTCATATTTGCACTTAATACCTTTTAGTAATGTTATAGTGTTAACTGTCCATAGTAAACAGTTCATACTACATAGGACATATACACTAGTCTTATACATTTATTATTAACAAATTTTGATGATTATGACTTATTTCTTATATTAAGAACATATTACCATACAATTATAACACAATATTAAATAATGTTATAGTTGAGATTGTTTTTATTAAACATTTAATAATTTATTGTGACTTTTTAACCTTCAATTTGTCATGTACAAGTTATTATCCTTCATTATGTATTTGGGTAAACAGTTTTAACCATGTTAGAGACACAATGTTTATGTTAGTGTGGTTCTTTAAATATTAGAAGTACATTCCACACGTCATACTAATTACCCATATATAACTGGCGGTTATTTTGAAAGTAAGTGTTTGTTGCTGAAGAAGCTGTGGTGTCACTACGGCGAAAACGCTGTTTTTATTATAAATAAAAGCGTTTCTTTTTACATCTTTTTGGATTTGGATCTTATTACTCTCGAAGAGTTACATCTGCTACATTACTGCTGCCTGAGTCAGAAATAGGCATTTTCCGACCACCCGAGGAGCATCTCTTAAATCCCACAGGTTTATCTGACATGAGCAAACACTGTACACTATAACACAGACAAGCCCATGAAAAGGGGGACCAAAGAAAGGACTAAATAACCAAGCTGGGAGGGGATATAAAGGGCAAGATAACTATTATGAATGATAGAACTGAAGAAATAACCCAATAACCAAAAATCCCAAGATAACACTTACGAATAATGAGGAGCTGAGCAATCTGCATCTGTCTTACTGAAGCAGCAAAAGAGATCTGAGGGATCGGAGGGCAGCAGAGCATTATGGGAGGGAAGGAGCTTGAGCTAAGCTGTTCATCTGTCTCTGCCGGCTCTGATCCGATATCGGATCCAAGACTCTAGCATGAGGAATGGTGACTAGATCTCAGCTCTGCCAGCATAAAAGATGTTAGTAGCAGCCCTGCATAATAATTCTACAGGACATGCTGTGAACTGGAAAAAAAAATGTTCTGATACATGCATTAAGTGAACTAACTGAGCTTAACAAGACTTCCTTAAAAATTCTTGCTGGAGCCCATTTCACCCAAAACACAGATGTCAAATAATATCTTCACTTTAAAACAAAATCGGGCATTCCCAATGTAAGGCAGACTGAGGTAGAAAATCAATTTAAACAAAAGAGGACACATTCCTCATCTGCACGTGAAGTAAAATAAAAGCAGAGCAATTTAATTTCTAAAATAATAAACCAAAAATATCTTATTTACAACTGACCCTTTAATGATGAAAACAAAACACATTTTTCGCATAATAAGCAATTAAAAAACAGAAATGCTGAACTGAAGTAATTCTTAAAGACAGCCATCAATCATACCAATTATATAAGCTACAGAAAGCAGCTAAGGAGAAAAGTGGGAGGTTGGGGTCCTAGCACTACTAAAGGCAATCCACACTTTGCTTTTTCCAAAATATAGTTGGAGAACCCCCCCCCCAACAGAATAGTTCCATTAAAATTCAGACAGATGATCCACACATATTTATTTATTTAACATTTGTTGACCAAGAAAGTCCGACTAGGTTCCACAGATCCTGTTTTCAGTGGAGGCCCAGGGAGAAATGCTCCAGAAGCATGTCTTTAGAATGTGGGAGGAAACCCATGCAAACATACAAACTCCACACAGAAGGCACCCCAGCCGAGAATCGAATGGGAAAACCTCTTGCTGTGAGGCGACAGCATTAACCGCTGCACCACTGTGCCGCCCATTGTTTGTTTATGAGAACAAACTAGAAGAAAGTTAAACCTGATTTGCCTGGCATCAGGAAAAAAATGGATTGGGGGACTGCACTTGGTGTTCCTGAGGAACACGAATTGTGCCCAGCAGCTCATCAGCTCTCCATTTAAATGGGCTCAATGAGAAAAGCAAGTAGGCTGCTGCTGTCCAAAGTGCTGGGCAAACAACAAGGTTCATTAGTTCCTCCCACCCCATCCTGGCTGCCCTAGGGGGATGCCATGACCCCTCAGATCAGGTCTGCTGTGCAGCAACACATATGCCCACGGCAGCTGGAGGGCTTGAAGGTGGTCTGCCAGCTTTTTCTCTGACATACACAAAAGGGAATATGCAATACAACATAAAAGCTTCTCAGTGTTCAACTGAAACCAAGCTTCCCTTCCAAAGCAACACAAGCTGCAAGAGAAGGAACGTAATAAAACACCACCCTCAAAGCTACCTACAGTTGGGCTGAAAAGCATAAAAAAGTACCTCCATTGGCTTTAAAAACAAAAGTTCCCTAATTAACTTACTGAGCTTATTATTTACATTTGTTCTTAACTTTGTTTCTTTTTCTGTCACTTACACAACAAACATTTTATTATGCAAACAACTATACATTTAAATATAAGTAAGCAATAGCTTATATTTGCTGAGGTGTATATGGGGTGACAGGGCAGCTTCAAAAATAAGGTCTTCATACACCCTAGTATCTGCAATCTGCCTGGCTGGTATTGCTAGTTTTAAAAGTAGGCATACAGAATATGGGAAAAAGCTCCATCCCCTTCCTCCCTCCCTCCTCTTTGTTAGCACCTAAATCCATACCTGGACAGAAAGGCACACACAGCAGCTCTCTTCTGACCTAGCAATAACCCAGCAGCCACACAGCAAACATCACTCTCAGTGCTCGTCTCAATGAATGTGTCAAGATGACTCAACTATACGTTTAGCTACTCCATTGCTCATTCCATCATAAGCTCGTTAACAGTAGAAATGAGCCGATCGATGGTAGAGATTAAGGAATCTTAAATTAGCTTCTCAAATGCATACTGTCCATCATAGCTCTCTCAAACTAACATTAAAAAAAAAACTCATGTCCAGTTAAAGTGAAAGGTTCCCCACAAGCTGTCCACAAGTCATGGGTGGGCTGCAGCTCTAAACAACTGAGTTTTTTTTTTTTTTTTTTAATCTCCAGTGTCTCCAAGAGTCTGACAGGCAGTCAAGACACTGTCTCATGAAGCTGATATCATCACGCATGCCCCTGAACGCTGATGACATTGTGGGCTACGCTGGCGATGACGTACTTTAAAACTGTAAATAAAATAAAAAAAGAAATTGGAAATTGAACTGGCCACACAGACATTTGTGGCACATCATTATGTTACCCTCAAAACTGATACATTCTGAGGAATTTGATATGGTTGAGACATATGGTAACAGACATTCTAACAAAAAAAATCTAGTGGAGTTGTTATGACAGGGATTAAAAATTCTTATGAGGCCTGTGATTATTACATGATCAGTGATAACACAACTACTGTAGATTGTGTAACTATGAGAATAAAGACATCCCTGGAACATGTAACAAATGTTGGAATGTATAGACAAGAGCTGCTGATCTAGAGGAATTCATATATTTCTTGCCTGAAACACAGGAAGGAAGAATAATAATGTCTGATGACTTCAATTTACCAGAAACAGACTGGAATAATATTGATTCAACAACATTAGTAAGGAAATTATTTGTAACATATGATCTGGAGCAACAGCTCTTCAGATTGTGAAAAAGCCTACCAGGGAACGGAACATACTAGACATTTACTTATTTTTATTTATTGACATTGTTAACCGGGTTTGTCCAGCTGTGCCATTTTCAGTGGAGACCCGAGGAGAAAAGATCCAGCTACAGACAGTATACTATACATAAAAGTTTGGTTTACAATACATAAAAATTAGGTTTATAATACATACAATATGCAGATTACCAAGCAATTGCATAGAAATTCACAGTGATAAGATAAGAAAATGACTCCGGCAAATCAGATCAGTAGATATTTACATAATAGTAGTAAGACCCCCCCCTTTTTTTTGTTATGGTATCAATAACAGTTTTGAAGTGGTGGAGTACTGTGAATATTAAGAAGTAGTATTTTAGGACAGCACATCTTGTGAGGTGTGAGCGATGAGAATGCAAGCATAGGGTGGAAGGGGTATCAGGAGGTAGAAAAAGATGCTAAGGCATTATGAGGGAAAAATTATAGAAGGTTAGGATAAAGGATAGTAGTGGAGTTAGGTAGGGTCATGACAAGCACAAGTTTTGGTGTTTAGTAAGTGAAGTCAGAGTTCTTTCTTAAAGTGTATAGGGTGTGTAATGGAGCATATGTGTAATGGAAGTTTATTCCATGCTTGGGATACAGTGGATTTATACTGTAGTTTACTGATAGTTTTCTTTGGTTGGTAGATGTCTAGGAGTTGCTGGTTAGAGGTGCGGAGTGTGTGAGTGGGAGTATAGGTGGATACTAGAGAGGAGAGAGCAGGGCAGGAGGAGGGTTTATATAGTATGGAGTGAGTAATTTGAAAATGAGACAGAAGGACTTGCTATGGAAGTTCAAGCCATTGAAGAGTTTGGTGCAAGGCAATGGTGTGAGTTATAAGGGGAGTTTGTGACAAATCTTGCTATTTTGTGGTAAGTTTGTTGGAGTTTGGCCAGGGTAGTGGACTGAATGTTAGTTAGGAATGGGGTGACATAGACAAGTGACATAGGTGGCATAGTGGCAAAGGGTGGCATAGTGTTCCCAGCGAAATTACTATTACTTCATGTCACATTTTTGCCAGAATTGATCAGCATTGATCATGGGGTTATAAAGGTTAAGTTGTCTCTAAATAATTCCACCAAACTGAAATTTAAACCAATGCACAGAAAGTTGATAACGATGACAGTTTATATGGAAGCAAAAGAGTCACTATGTAAAATTAACTGGGTTGATAAATTCAAGGGAAAAACTGCAGAAGGAATGTGGCAAGCTTTCAAGAAAAAATGTTTGAATGAAAAAAAACACACAAAAAAAATGTTTAACATCAGGATCTAGGCACACAGTGTCTGGAAGATATATGTTTACAAGGTTCTAGTAAAGAACATCGAATTAACAAAACACCGAACATTAAATCCGTGAGACCAGAATGTCATAAGCCTGTAACACTGCAAACCTGTAACATCGAGCCTTAAAATGTCAGAAAACAAGACCATAACAATGAAAGCCCAAAACATCAGTAATCAGATACTCAAAAGTGTCCCAGAACTGCTACATAAAGGATGTGACCCCTTTAAGACATCAGTCATAGTGCTGTAAACATGGCAGAGAATACTTTCCAAAGTCCCAGAGTTCTTGGAAACCTGTACCCTATTAATACATCTCAAAAGGGTAAGGATATATTACTTATTGATGCGTATGTTTGTAATTTAGAACGTACCTTGAATTGCAAAAATATTGGTGCTGCAAACAGAAGTATACAGACAGATGTGAAGGTCGTGCGGTTACCATTTCACTGTTTGATAGGGAAAAGTTATGTAAATCAGCTGCCAACAGTCATATGGGTGATCCATCAGAAGTGGAAAGGTACTTGATGTGCAATGAGTTAAAGCAGAAAGCATTATATCTAGAGATACCCCGTGCTTAGTTGCGAGCAATGTTATGGTATCCACATCATTAGAGTTTATTTTCAAACTACCTTGCCGTAAAACTCTAATGCAAGAAGTTGGTATAGATCACAGAAGGCACTGTAGAACACGTGAATCTTAACTCTAGAAAATGTAGATCTTACTGTATTCCCTGTAAATGATGGTGTATTTATAGAGAAGCATTATAGCTGTGACTTGACTGTATTATTAATGACAACTGTTAATTTATATGATCTGAGCCATGCCACAATTTGGTTAATGGATGGGACTTTTTTTACAAGGGAATTATATGCCGACATCCGTACAACTTGCATGGCCTTGTAAAATGCTGTGGCTATATGAAAACTGTACCTCTACTGTATTGTCTAATGACCAAGAAGTCCTTGAGAAGTTATAACATGATGTGGCACTGTATATTCAGTTTACTAAATGGACATCAGTTTGAAACAAATGTGAAATATGTACTCTGTGATTTTGAGACAGCAGCTATTTGAAGTGTGAGAACTAACATTAGTGGCATAATAACAAAAGGTTGTTTCTTCCACTTTACCCCAAGTGTGTGGAGAAAGATACAATCTCTGGGGTTTGGCTGCTTTATATAACAAATCACAAAGGTTCCAACTTGCAGTTAAAAGTTTAGCAGCCCTTGCATTTGTAGATGAAGAGGAAGTGCTACCCGTGTTTAATGCTTCACGAGAAACATTTCCCTTAGAAGAGAAGAGTTTGTTAAAATATTTTAGTGAGTGGTACTTATTGGGGAAGGCAAGAAAGTTTACTACAAGAACTATGCTGTTTGTACACTTTCCGCCGTTATTCCCAATAGAATTCTGTAATGTGTCTCAATTAAATGCACAATGTCTGCCTCAGACACATAATAATATTGAAGGGTGGCATAAAAGGATCAAATGTATTTTGGGGGCTTGGGCAACAAATCTGTCTGTTCTACTGTTAACAATAGCTAGAGAGCAAGACAGAGTGAAGGAACTGTGACTGCGAATAGCAGCAGGGTGTCCACCATCACCCAAGAAAAGAAAACTGCTGTTATGCCAGTGTAATTTTGAAGCAGTATTACGGAGCAAGGACATATATGATGCCGTCAGCTATCTGAAGGCTCTTGCTGGTTTATTGAAGCTATGATCCTCAATTTCAGTTTACATGTCAACTACTGTGCAGTTTACTCTGTGTGTTTTTTATTCTTTTGAGATAAGTTGCTGTTTATCACTAATGGAACACTGTCATATAGGAGTCTGGAAAGTGAGACATTTGTAAGTTACAGTTGTTTCCATGATTTATTCTCATTGTATGTGAATATTTGGAGGAGGTTGTCACATTTGCACTGTGGTGCTTTATTCATGCTCGGGAAGTTGGTCTTTATGTTGGATTACAAGGGAGACAGTGGTGGAATGTTTCCTTGATGTCTGTTAATTCGATGTTTTGGGTTTTCATTGTTATAGTCTTGTTTCCCAAAAATTTCAGGCTCGATGTTACCGGTTTGTAGTGTTAGGGGCTTATGACATTCTGGTCTCACTGATTTAATGTTCGGTGTTTTGTTAATTCAGTGTTCTAAAGTAGAACCGTCTATAAGAACAGGATACTTAATTAAAGTGAGAGGCAAAAACATACAAGAAATGTTAAAGAGCTCATTCTACGACTTTGAAAGCTGAAATAAACAAGATGGACAGACAAATTAAACACAGTATGAAACAAAAACAAGAAACATTTGAGGAAAATTAATATAAAGATATTGAACATAATAGGAAATGATTTTGTAGATGCATAAGATGTAGGAGTAACGACATACAAATTTATTAACTGTATATAGCTTCTAGAATTCATTCTCAAATTCAATGGAGTAAACAGAGTATAAATATATTTAGAAAATCTTATGCAAAGCAGTTTTGTTTCACAAAGGGGGTGATAAATTGTCCTAAACCCTGGATGTCCACACCCCACCACCACCATCAACCAAGGAAACCACAGTGAAAAACTTTTCTAAAGCAAACTTCACCTTACTTAAGTCAGAGGTGGTAAGTTTCACAGCCCCCACGCTAAAGGATAACACTGCCCAAGATGCAGAATCCTTTACAATTGCACTCTATGAGCACCTACAAGGATGCATGGATCGTGCCATCTCTAGCAAAACCAAGACTCACTCCCCTAAGAGAAGGAAACCAGTCTGGTGGACCCCTGCCATAAACAGGTTATACAACAAAAGGAGGAAACTAGTTCAGAAAAAAAGCAAATCCCAAGAAGGAAAGACATCCCTCATCAGTATCAGTAAGAAACTAAGGTCCCTCATAAAATCATCCATGGCTAACTTCGAAAGAAAAATAGCCAAGGACTCGAAAGATAACCACAAAGCCTTCTTTAGCTATGTCAAAAATCTAAGTGGCAACTCACAGATATGCTCTGAGATAGTGCAAAATAGCACAAAATATACTGAACCTACTGATATTGCCAACATACTGGCAGATAGATTCAGTGCAAACTTCACCTCCCTCTCACCTTCAAAAGGGCCCACAACAATACTGGAAAAGTGTAGTGTTCCGGAAATCACAGAAGCACAGGTGAAAACAGCCCTTTCAAAAGCCAAAAACATAGCATCAATGGGGCCAGATGGTGTCTCAGGCTGCGTCTTGCACGAACTACAGAACGAACTAACCCCCCACCTAAACACGCTGTTCAACCTCAGCCTCTCCACAGGCTATGTGCCTGTAGAATGGCGCACAGCAATGGTTATTCCGCTCCACAAAGGAGGAGCCACAACTGACCCTGGTAACTATCGCCCCATAACCCTGACTAACCTGGTCTGCAAGGCTATGGAGCGCATCATCATGGAACTCATTAACAAAGACATTGGGAACCTCCAAACACTTGACCCGACCCAGTTCGGCTTTGTTAAGAGCAGATCATGCCTACTAAACCTGGTTGACTTCTTCGAGACAGTTACCAAGGCCATAGACGAGGGAAAGGTGGTTCACACAGCCTACCTTGATCTCGCCAAGGCGTTCGACACCATTCCTCACTTGGGTATTATAGAAAAACTCACCAGCCTGAACATAAACCCCTACATCACAAGATGGGTTGCCAACTGGCTTACAGACAGAACTCACACGGTAAGAATAGTGAGCTCCAGGTCTGACTCTAAACCAGTCACAAATGGTGTCCCGCAAGGCTCAGTTCTGGGACTCCTACTGTTCGGCATATATTTCTCAGAAGTACAGGCAAACACAGGAGGACTATGGCTAACCAAGTTTGCTGTTGACTGCAAACTGGGAGCCATAACTGACTCTCTGGCTGACACGGACATCCTCCAAAAAGGCCTTACTGAGACAGACACCTGGTGTCAAAGTCATGGCCTCAAGCTAAATGCCAAAAAATGCATAGTCATCCCGTTTGGGAAAAACAAAACACCCACGAATTACCACATAGGCGGCAGCCCCCTTAATACAGAAGAGGTAATAAGAGATCTGGGGACCCAGGTAGATAGTAATCTCTCCTTTGACAATCATATTGCCAAAGTGGTTAGGAAATCCTTCTATGTGGCCCATCTAATTACTAAGGGGTTTGCATCTAGAAATAAAGAGGTTATAGTGCCCCTCTACTCATCACTCATCAGACCCATCATAGAGTACAATGCCCCATTTGGGATGTACCTCACAAGACACTTCCAACAGCTTGAAAGCCCACAAAAGCACCTCACCAAGAGGATTACTGGCCTCAAACATATGTCCTATGCAGCCAGACTGAAAAAACTCTGGCTGTACTCAGTGGCATATCGCTTACTCAGAGGTGATCTCTGTCTGACTTACAAAGCCATGTCCAACTCAGAATTGATGGACATGCTCCACCTAAAGAAATCCAAGTCACTGCGAGCCACGTGCTCTAGTGAGCTAAACCTCACCACAACAATAAATAGAACATGCTGGAGGGATAGATTCCTGTCACAGAGACTCCCCATTCTTTGGAACAAAATTCCTAACTACATTAGGCAGAGCCCCTCACTAACACTCTTCAAGTGAAGCCTTGACGAGTGGTTGGGTAACAGAAAGTACACCCCTGGGATCACTTCATTGGCTCTGCTTGACAGAGGCTCAGCTAATTAATCAATGGGGTGGCAAAAGCCGGCACACTCTGGCTAGGCTTATAAATTCCCTCTGGCAGATAGCCTAGTACCTACCTATGAACCTAATAACATGCAAGTAACTTCAGATACTGAAATCAATTAGATAACATTAAAAAAGAACTACACAAACTGCACCCAAGCAAAGCACAGGGAGGGGACAGAATTAATAATTATGACCTGAGAATACTCTGGCATGAACTTACAGTAATATTATATCCATTATCCACTGTCATTTAAATAACTGTAGATTCCTCAAAATTGGAGACATTAACTTGTTAAACCTATCTTTAAGGAAACGGGAGTAGGACAAACCTAGAGTTATAGATACCCATAACGTCACCTTCATGTTGTGTAAAAATTATGGAAGATATTATATTGGATAGATTATTGTCAGAATTGGAAAGGTTGGGATTTGAAACCATATATCAGTATGCATATGCTGATGTTAGATCTATAACTACCTGTAACATGGTGTTCTATAACAATATAATAACAGCTATAAATTAAAAACTGTGCTGTGATATAATTTATATAGATTTAGCTTCAGTGTTTGATAGGGTCTTAAACAAAATATTGAGAAATAAATTTGAAGATCTAGATAGTGATGCACTCATGATAAGATGGATAGCTTCTTGGCTTACAAATAGGGTGTGACAAGTATTATTCAGCAACTAGACAGGTAAAACTCTAAGTTACAGTCAGGGTGTCCCACAGGGCTCTCTCATAGGACCGTAATTGTTTAGCTTGTATCTTTTAAATCTGTCCTTTTCATCTGAGGTGTTCTACAGTCTGTATGCAGATGACATGAAAATGGGTAAACTGATTACATGTATTACTGATAAGGCACGTCTGCAAAATAACTTGACAATTTGACCATTTGGGCTCAGGAGAATAATACATCAAAAACTACAGACATATGAGATTTGGGAGACATAGGATGAAAGGTAAATATTTAATATGGCATACAGTGATTGAAATTGTAGATTCATTTAAGGACCTGGGTATATGGTTAGAGCCAACTTTGAGCTTTTTTACTTATTATCAGTTAAGTGGTTAATGATAGTTCTAGAACTATAGGTTGTATAAAAAGATTTATAAAGTCTAGTAAATCAGAAATGATGAAATCATTGTTTGTTAGTTCCATTAGACCCAAACCTGAATATGGAATAAAAATATGGAAACCCAAGAAAACAGCCATGAGTAAACTGTAAAGAGTACAGCAGAAATACACCAAAGGGATTCATAGATGTGAAAATTTAAGTTATTATGAGGGACTAAAATATCTGAACTTATACATAGTCTCATACAGATATTTAAGAAGAGAACATATTCAGGTATATTGGGCATTTAAAGGCAACTACCTCTGGAAATGTTTGGATTCATCAGGAATCATCAGGCGACCTGCGTAGAAGATTCTATAGGAGTGAGAAGTGTATTAATTGGTTCTGTGAGAGAGTGGCTGATGCAATGAATAGGCTGCCAAATTACATTAAAGCAAGCACTAGTTTAAATATTTTTAAGAACAACCTGGACACTTGTTATGGAAATAACTGTTTTGGTATATTGGCAGTCCAGAAGGGCATTATAACCCAGGCCTGAAATAGTTGTGTGCACATATGATGGTAGGTATGTAACAAATGAAAGGGGTTGTCCAACCATCCATGAATTCATATCTAGACTGCTGGCACATATACCAAAATCAGCAACTTGTACGAGCTTCAGGCACTTTGCTGTCACATGATACTTCTACTACTAGTAATAGTAATAACAACAACTGATCTCACACTTGTCCCAATAACAAAGTACAGTCAACACATACCAGATTGTCGTTATAAGCCAATCTGTACATATTGTAAATACTGTATACACCATTATATTCTAAAGAGCCAGTGGACATTACTAATATACTAGGAAATACATATAGTACAAATTCTACTCTTGAGGTGACTGTCCAAATCTTAGCACTCTCCAGTAACTGTCAAAGTCTCCATCCTCACTAAAGAGCATATACTGAAAGTGCTGCCAAAGACAGAGAGCACATTTTCCATGGAACTAGATAACATATGGAGCTGTTTGATAAATAGAAACAAATCATGCCTCGGTGGGACCACACCATAAGCTATTCAACCTGAGCATTACTACTGGCTGAATCACAGAAATATGACAAACAGGATTAATGATGCCACTCTATAAGGAAGGCACCACTACCGACTCTGAAAATTATAGGCCGATCAACCTGACAAGTCTTATTTGTAAATCCACAGAACACATTATATTTTGTAAACATGGACCTTAAAATCTCACTAGGCAAGATCCACAGCAATCTGATTTTATAAAAGGTAGGTCCTGTCAAATGAACCTGCCTGACCTTTTGAAAAAAGTAACACCAGCTGTTGACAGTGTTCATACCATACACACAGCTTAACTTGATTTGGCTAAGGCCCCCAATAAATTCATTGCATCACAATCAGATCCATATGTGGTAGGATGGACAGCAATTTGGCTAAATACAGATATCCATAAAATGTGGTGGCAGAAGCAGCACCAGTGAAAATGAAGGTCAGTAGTGGTGTCCCACTGGGCTCTTGCATGACACTGCTTTTGTCTGCATTTACTTTTTTGACTTACAGTCTAAACAACATGACCTATGAATAACCATGACTGCAAAGTGTGTGTCATTTTAAGTCTCACTGATACAGAACCCCTCCAGCAGGGACTTACAGTTATAAATGCCTGGTGTATTTAAAATGACTTTAAATTATATGCTAAATAATTGAACATTGTCATATTTGGGAGACACACTATCGTCCAGCATATAGCATAGACAATGCCCCACTTCAAAATTAAAATGCAGTTACAGGCCTGGAAACTTGGGTTTCAAGTCCCATTTCTTTGATCACTATGTACATATGATTGTTAGGAAGTCTATCTATTTGCTGCAGCTGATCATCAAGGGAACATCACATAAGCCTAAAGAGGTTATAATTCCCCTGCATTCGGCACCGAGCAGACCAGTTACAGAATATATGCCTCCTTTGATATGTAACTCAACACGCATATCAAGCAGTTGAAGGAAATTCAAAGGTTTCTAACAAAGAGAACCACAGTCCGAAAAACTGCAAGCAAAAAAAAAAACTGTCTCCCTTTTCTGTGTTGCACAGGCTCCCCAAACTTGACCTATACCTTGAATTCTAACCAGTAAGGGACCCAGTAGTACATGATCTCCTGTGCCTTTCGAAATTAAACAGTCCTACAAATACCAAATCAAGGGATCTAAACCTGCTTCAGCAAATCAAAAAAACAAAGTGGAGAGACAGATTCTCAACTCAGCATCTCCCCCATCTCTGGAACAGACTCCATCTGCAAATCAAGCAGTGTGATACACTAATTTCTTTCAAACAGGATCTGAATAATTAGATGAGTATTCATAATTTCATCCCAGGCTTGAGTGGCCTAGCCTTCCTTGAAAGGGATGATGAAATCTAGGGTGGAAACTGGTAAGGTGCATTCATCACAAGACTAATTTGAATTGTACTTCCTATGAACCTGTTTTACTTAGCTTTAGATAGGATTTAATGTTTCAAAATATTAGCTCTCTGCTCCGAAACTCTGAAAGTATTATAATGCATTGCTACAATATAATATAATATAATATAATATAATATAATATAATATAATATAATATAATATAATATAACTACGCAGGTAAAAGCTGCACTCTCTAAAGCCAAAAACACAGCATCCATGGGATCGGACAACATCCCAGGCTGCATTTTACATGAACTTCAGAACAAACTGGCTCCCCACTTAAGCACCATGTTCAGTAATAGCCTCGCATCAGGCTTTGTGCCCACTGAATGGTGCACAGCAACAGTTATCTCACTCCACAAAGGGGGAGCCACCACTGATCCCAGGAACTATCGACCTATTAGCCTGACGAGCCTGGTCTGCAAAGCCATGGAACGTATCATCATGGAACTCATAAATAAACAAAGACACTGGTAACCTCCAAACTCTGGATCCCACCCAGTTCGGGTTTGTGAAAGGCAGATCATACCTCCTGAACCTGATCGACTTCTTTGAGGCAGTCACCAAAGCCGTAGATAAGGGTAAGGTGGTTCACACAGCATATCTTGACCTCGCCAAGGCTTTCAACACCATCCCCCATTCTGGAATTATAGCTAAACTCAATAAACTAGGTATAAATCCCTACATCACAAGATGGGTTGCCAACTGGCTCACTGACAGAACCCACACTGTAAAAGTTGCAGACTCCAAATCTGACCTCAAAGCAGTGACAAGTGGAGTACCACAGGGTTCAGTCCTTGGACCTCTCCTGTTTGGTATCTACTTCTCTGAAGTACAGGCTAACACAGAAGGCCTCTGCCTAACAAAGTTCACAGATGACTGCAAACTAGGAGCCATATTCAAGTCCCCAAATGATGTGGACATCCTACAGAAGGACCTTGCTGAGACAGATGCCTGGTGTCGAAGCCATGGCCTCAAGCTCAGTGCCATAAAGTGTAGTGTCATCTCCTTTGGTAAAAACTCTGTACCCATGAACTACCACATAGGCAGCAATCTACTTAACACCGAATGTGTGATGAGACCTTGGGACCCAGGTGGACAGTAGTCTCTCCTTTGATAGTCACATCGCCACAGTAGTCAGGAAGTCCTTCTATGTGGCACACCTCATCATAAAAGGGTTCTCATCCAGGAAAAAAGAGGTAATTGTTCCCCTCTACTCGACACTCATTAGACCCATTATAGAGTACAATGCCCCTTTTGGAATGTACCTCACAAGACATCTGCAGCAGCTGGAAAGGCCACAGAAGTACTTCACAAAGAGGATTACTGGCCTCAAACAAATGCCCTACACTTTTTGTTGTGTCTTTCGGCTTTTCCCGGTTAGGGGTCACCACAGCGGAACTCCGGTCCGCTAATGATTAGCAGTAAATTTTTACGTGCCGAGTTGCCAGCTCTGACGCACACCCTTCAACGAAGGTATGCCCATTCACGCATGTCTACACACAGAAGACGCTCTAGCTGAGAATTGAACAGGACAATGTCTTACTGTGAGGTGACAACGCTACCGCACCACCAAATGCCCTACACTGACTGTCTCAAAAAACTCCAGCTTTATTCCATAGCATATCTCCTACTCCGAGGTGATCACTGCCTAACATATAAAGCTATGTCAAACCCAGAACTGTTGGACATGCTACACCTAAAGAAATCCCAATCCCTCTGAGCTACACGCTCTAGGGACCTAAACCTTGTCAACACAATAAACAGGACATGCTGGAGGGATAGATTCCATGTCCCAGAGACTTTCCATACTGTGGAACAGGCTACCCATCTATGTCAAGCAAAGTTCTTCATTAGCACTCTTCAAGAAAAATCTTGATGATTGGATGGGAAATAGGAAATACACCCCAGGGATCACTTCTGTGTCTCTCCTCGACAGTGGCACAGGAAAATAACTTTCTTGGGTGGCGTAAACCAGGGAACCTTGTTGGCTAGGCTTACGTAGGCCCTTGGGCCAATAGCCTAGTACCTACCTATGAACCTATAACATATTTTCAGTCTGTCTGTACAAACATAGGTTGTAAAATTGCATGTAGCATAATAATTCGGATAGGGGTTAATGATCATTAGGCATAGACCTTATTTGCAACTTTTCTTACCATTTTCCCAGCTGTTACTTCCCTTTTAACTGTATGCTATTCTGCCAATAAAAACACTGAATGTCTTACATCATATTATATAATAATTTCACAACCTGTCTATATTGCCCAGCCAGTAGTATGGCTAAGAACTGTGTTAAAAGATCTGCTTATTGTAGTCCAGCATTTGGTTATCTCAGCCGCTGTTTGCCTGCTGCATGACTCTCTGCAATTCATTCAAATAGACAGTGCTCTCAAGCGGAGTCTGAAAAAGTATTGTGTGGATCATACTCTACCATTGTTAACAAATATTAATAGATACTGTATATAGACAGACAAATACATGGGTCTATATTAGAACACGAACGTTCAAAATAATGAGTGTTCTAATATTGACCCATTTTCAGCAAACACTGAAAATATCAAAGAAACAGAAAAACAAATTTTTTCCTAGGGAAAGAATTTGGTTGTCCGTTTCTGTTGCTTCGGTATTTTCAGCGCTGTGGTGGAAAGTTACAGGTCAGGTTCTGGTAAGTGTATGATTGTGTGGACGTGAGGGTTAGGGCGGGTTAGGTGAGTTAGGGTTAGCGCATGGGTCAGGTAAGTGTGCAATTGTGTGGATGTGAGGGTTAGGGCAGGGTAGGTGAGTTAGGGTTAGGGCGCGGGAGAGGTGACTGTGTGATAGTGACGGACCTTAGGGTTAGGGTTTGGGTTAAGGTAAGTGGATAGTTAGTGGTGTGTGTATAGTTTAGTGTAGGGTTAGGTGTAAGATTTAAGTGTATGTGTGTGGATTGCTGTTTGTCTGGTATGCTTGTGTTGTGTGTATGTGTTTTGGAACAGCAAATTTTATCCCTAGAAAAAAATTTGCTGTTCTGAATGTTCGATGTTTTAAATTTTCGATTCATATGGATTGATATTAGAACCCTCGAAATTTTGAATGTTTGGTGTTCTAATATAGACACCAAATGCATAGCTACATAGATACATACATAGATACTAATTGAAATGGATTTGCTGGCATCAGTTTATTACCCCAGACAAATAAATTATATATTAATCTGTATGCGTTTGCATAACTATTTATATATATATATAGATATAGATACAGGCATAAATATATAGCTAGATATTGATAATAGGCATGCACTCACTCAGATATACATTATATAGCTATGTATGTATATGTATATATATATATATATATATATATATATATATATATATACATGCACACACACACACACACACACACACACACACGCACACACACACACACACACAAACACACAGACAAAATATATATAATATATACACGCACACGCACACGCACACACACACACACACACATATATATATATATATATATATATATATATATATATATATATATATATATATAGTCTTATATATTCAAAGCTTCAAACTTTCAAAACTCATATGTTCAACAACATATGAGCGAAACTTGAAACTTTGAATATATAATAAAAACTTACCTTAATGCTCTGAGCAGGGGGACAAGCCCCCCTGTGTCCCCCACTTGCATCCTACTTAAATATACCAACTCTGAGACCGCACTTCAGTGCAGAAAAGAAAAATTTTCCCATTCTGCATGTACAGAGCTGTTGCCTTTCACCTTCGAACTTTTCAAAGTTCGATCATATGGTGTCGACCATATGACATTCAAACTTTGAAACATTCAATAATTTAATAGGGACCCTATGTATGTGTGTGTGTATATATATATATATATATATATATATATATATATCTGAGTGAGTGCATGCCTATTATCAATATCTAGCTATATATGTATGCCTGTATCTATATATATATATATATATATATATATATATATATATATATATATATATATGTATGAATATGTTATTTTCAGTCAGTATTTGATTTTACTGATACAGGAACATCAGCTACACAAAATATAAAAAAAAAACACCACAGCAAAGGATTAAATAAGGGTTATTGCATCATGTAAAGGGCCACAGTATTTTGTGATAAATAGATACATTAGCCACAATGAAGAAAGTCCTCTTTATTGGGCTGTATTTAAAAATGCCTTGATGGGTAGGCATGGATCATTCCTCATTAGTCTTTAAGAGACCGAGTACAGGAACATAGCTTTGAGGCTGTCTACAGAGGACATATTATTTACATCTTGTCTTCCTGTAGTGAGAAACCTCTGTGGCTGCTTCAGCTATTGCAAATGCCTGGTCAGACATATGCCGAAGAGTGCATTGTACTCAATTATTGCTCTAATGAGGGCTGAGGATAGTGGTACTGTGATCTCCTTACATCTGAATGCTATGCCCTGTTATATGTTATTCCACATAGAAGGATTTTCTCATTACCGTTGACACATGGTGATTGATGTTCAGGTCACTATCAACCTGAGTTATCAAGCCTCTTACCAGTGTGACTACTTTTAGGTGAATGTTATCAATGTTGTAATTTGCAGGGGAGGTCATCTTCCCAAAGGATATGATTATGCATTTTTTTGCATTGAATTTTAGGCCATGGTTTGGCACCAGTTATTTGTCTGTGTCAGACCTTCCTGGAAGATATATCTCCATCTATGGGGGATTCAGTGACTGCACTCAGCTTACAGTTGTCATTAAATTTGGTCAGCCAAAGGGCTTTTACATTTACATTGACTTCAAAGAAGTACAATTCAAACAGGACAGATCCCAGTACTGAGCCTTTTGGAACACTACTAGTAACAGGCCTCTTGGTGGAGGTGGATTCCTCCACCATAACTTCATGTGTCCAATATGTGATCACCTTGGCTATCCCTAAAGTTACGCAAGGAATTATGCCTAAGTCTGTGAGTTTCTCTATAATATCCAAGTTAGGTATTGTGTCAAATGTCTTTGCCAGGTCAAGGGAGGCATTATATACCATTTTGCCCTCATCCATGGCTCAAGTGACCTTCTCAAAGAAGTCTACCAAGTTTAGTAAGCATGATATGCCCTTGATGAAACCAAACTGGGATGGTTCAGTGTTTGAAGATTTCCTATCTCTTTATTTATCAGGTCCACACTAATATTTGCCATGACCTTGCATATATGACTAGTCAAACTTGTGGGTCTGTCATTCCCTGTATCTGTTGATGGTCTACCTTTAAGCAGAGGGATGACAGTTGCAGTACTTCAATCCCTAGAGATGAAGCCTGTCTGCAGGCTGTGGTTAAAAAGTGATTCTAGTGGGTCTGACTATTTATTTGAATGTGTTTACCAGAGTTCTGGCCATTTGCAGTCTCATCCTGGGGTGAGTATGCAAACAATATTAGCTGAACTTATGCTATATGATTCAGTGTCAAACAGTGGCAAGATAACAAAGCACATGGAAATACTTACACTGTATACAATGATTCGGTGAGAGGCTCAGGCTGGACATGAATGATATAGAAAGAAGGAAATTCCAAGGAGGGGGATAAGAGATAGGCAGATATAAGTGAGCGACAGAAGGAGGAAGGATTATGTTAAGTGTTCTGCTAGGAAGCATTATATGCCTTGCTACCTTGTGGTATGGAAAGATCAGAGATTATGCTATATTACTATTGCTCAATTTCTCTTGTAGTGTTACACAAAACCATTTAACTGTGGTCTTCATTTCTTTTTCTCTCTGTCTCTCTCTTTTAATAAAAATGGGATTTGGCTGAAGCTATTCTTTAAACCTCCATCAAAACAATGGGTGCTAGTTATTTTTCATTTATTTATTTATTTCACAATACCGGCTTTATCTAAGTCAGGGTTGTTGGGAGTAAGAGCCTATTCCAGTACTAAGAGGTATGAGGCAAGGAAATGAACCTGATCGGGATGCTACTGTATCACACAAACCAGCCTCTGTCACACACACTTATACAGACACAGATGGACACACACACACACACACACACACACACACACACACACACACACACACACACACACACACAGACACACACACACACACTCACACACACACACACGCGCACACACGCACACACGCACACGCACACACACACACATGCCCACACACGCCCACACACACACACACACACACACACACACATGCCCACACACACACACACACACGCACACATGCACACACACACATATATACATACAGACAGACACCACACACTCATGCACACACATAATGCACACATACATAGATGCAGCTTAAAACATTGCCAAATTACCCATTGGTTAAACTGCTGGTGAAAATCAAGTGTTTTAGACATATACTTAGTCACAACAATTATTATTTCCTTCTTGAAACTTTAACTAAAGTATACATACCAACAGACTTATGTGAACTGTCTCTTGCAGTTTGTTCTAAAATTCTTTAACAATATGTGAACACTCCCTGCATCATGGAATGAATAACTGTCTTGTATGCATTTGTTAAACAGAGTCTGTCAGTTCGTAGACTTGCATATTTCAAATTGCTTTTTCAATGACAAATTTGTTCATCTTAACATGGGTTTTAACAGTGCATTTTGTACAAGCTGGAAGAAACTTTTGGGGTACCCTTACCTTTTTGAATTTCACAGCTAAAACCTATTTCAGATTTCAGGTAAGCACAATAATATCTCAGAATTCCCCTCTATATTTAAATACAAGGGCTAATTCACTTTTTTATGATTCGGAACTAGACACACAAACTGTGCATTTCCTTTCCTGATGAAAAGTAAGGCTTTTATAATAAACATCTTTCTATTAAAAATAATGCATTACTATGTTTGCAAAGGTGGCCCAAAGCAACCCCTTTGCCTATTCCCTTTCTGTAGTTCCCATGTTATGAAAGTTTTGCAGAAAATAAAAAAAACACTAAAAAGAAATTGATTGTGTTACATTTCTAATGAATGAGAATGGCAATAAGCCAAATGAGACGGAACACAATCGTGAGTAATTAGCAGACCCCACTGTAAACGGACGTTGCTACAGATGTCCATAAGCGTTAGTACCAGAAGAGATCTAATGAAGTCTTGGTCCTTGTCTATGACTTTTACAGAGATAAAAACACTTATTTTGTTGTTCAAGAACCTCACTTTTGTCATTGTCTTACATCTATAGTTCATCTTTTTTAATCAGAACACAGTATTAACAACTACATTTGAGCACCTTAATAAGTGGGAAATTCAGAATCCCAATGGTGTTAAACCTTACTGTGAAATAAAGGCACGAAATTTAAAATTATGAATACTGTTAAATGAATTATATCCTTGAAAAAAGTGGTGTCAGTGCTGCATTGTATTTTATATACAGAAACACAAAACATTTACTATAATAAGTAACAGTTTAAAGAAAGCCATACAGAGCTATTTCAATAGAAATAGTGAGACGATGATAATGATAGGAATGCTACATTGTTTAAAAATAATGCAGTGCAAAAAGTGTATTGAATTTGAAAAATAAAGAATAGCAATTATATCAACATATTTAACACAAATACGGCTTAAGTAAAGCAACAATCCTCGTATAAATACATTGAGCTTCATCCTGATTCTGCTCTCAATGTCTACAACTATATCATGCAAACAGAAGATAAAGTCCTCATACAATCAAAAACATAGTACTCAAGTGTCACATCATTTAAACCCCAAAGCTAGGTCAAACTTAGCTAAAGGTATTGTAACAACAAGATTGGACTATGGCCTTCCCATAACTGCCTCTCACTCATCTCATAGTGCTAACCTACTACAAACCACATAAAATACAAAGCGCCAATTCATAACACTGTCTTCAAGCACATAATTTCCCTTCAAAAGGCAGTTACCTTCACATAACTGCAAGTACAACATTCCACCTATTGATTCTTGTCTTGCATTCATTTTATTTATTTATTTGTTCTTTGATAATTGGGAAAGTTTGACTGACCCAATGGCCCATTTTCGGCAGAGGTCCATGAACAAAAGATTAAATATTTTACAACAAGTTGGGGAGAAATGCTCCACAAAAAACACACATAAAAACATTTTGCAGTAAGAAAGCAATACATACTGTAAGTAGCAAGAAACATTTCCGAACTGGATAGACTGTGTCAAGCAAACAAATGCATAGTTATTCAAAATATTGACTACATTTCTAGTAATGTATGGAGGTGAAAAAAAAATAAGAGCGTTCTGCTGTCCAATGATCAGGAGGAGTAAGGAGCAGAAAGGAGAACCACAGACGTGGAGAGAGAGCTGATTATTATTAGAAAGATAAGGATGTTATTTAATGACTGAAGACGTGGAAGGCCATACATTAGCAATATGGTGCCATTAAAATGAAAGCTTTTGATGTTAGGTCATTACAGCCTGCTAAGATATGGAGGTGTTAGTGAATTTAGATTGAGAAAGGCATATTTATAGTAAGCAGGTGGTTACGTATCTGTTATTAGGGTTGTACATCTACAGTGCCAGGTGTCAGATACATATTTTTTACATTTTTTTTTCAAACACCTTTTTTGAATTATCACTTGTGCCAAATCTACATTCACATAAAAGTAATCAAACTATATTAACATAACAAACATTATACTTCATATATATTGCTATATATCATATAACCTAACCAATATTACATAAATTATTCAATTCCTGCCTTATATTTTTAAACAAGAAACATCTTTAGTAAATCATCACTTACTAAATTAGAATGGTTGCTAATATGTTAAGGGTTGAGGGGATAGAGTTCCAGGAGTGGGCTACTTAGCTGGAATAAAGTGTGCGTGCGTGCGTGCGTGCGTGCGTGTGTGTGTGTGTGTGTGTGTGTGTGTGTGTGTGTGTGCAGTAAGTCTAGTAGGGCTTTGCTTAGTTCTGGTTTCTATATTCATTTGTAGACTATGAGTAGTTTTGTCTAAATGAGTTGTTGGGAAATTCAAGCTAATCAAGCTGTTTTAGGACTAAGCAGAGATGGGTTCTATCTGATGAGTTGGTGGCAAATATTGCTATATTATTGCAGTACTAGTTTAGTTTAACTTGAAATAAAGCTTGAAGGTTAAGCAGTACTGGGGAACCATACAGTAAGGTGGGGAAAAGAGTAGGGGCCAAGAGTTTCCTGGATGAATCAGTGAAGTATGTTTTTAGTCTATACACTCCCTCTAATATTTGGAGTTTTTTTTTTTTTTTTGATAGCTGTTACACATGCAAGTCAAATTTCATGTTATCATCAACTGTCATACCTACCAGCTTGGTATGGGGGATGACTTCTATAGGGGTGTTATCAGAGGCTGTTATTGAGAAATGTTGTGTGAGATGTGTAAGGGCTTTTGGGAGCAATAGCAGCAGCTTTTTTTTTTTTGAATTGTGTAGAAGCTAGGAGTTATTGAGGTTGCTTTCAACTGATGAAATGACTATTGGATGAAGTCTTGTTGAATAATTATATTTTAGTAGAACAGATTAATTTGGAGTTGTCTGCATATTGTATGAAGGATGTTTGCCATTTGGCAGAGTGAAGGTTACTGGTAAATATGTTGAAATCAGTGGTTTGAGTATGGAACCTTGGGGAACACCTATATTTACGGGTAGGAAGGATGAGCAACAATCAATCCATTTAACAGACTGGAGTCTATTGAAAAGGTAGCTGGAGAACCAATTACTGGATGTGTTTGATAGGACAAGTGAAGAGAGTTATTTTAGAAGAAGGCTGTGGGAAGCAGCATCAAAGGCCTTGGACAGATCCTGCAACAATTCAGAAATCAGTTGGCCTTTATTTCTGGTTAACAGTGCTGGTGAAGTTTAAGAGGGCTGTGGTAGTGCTATGACCTGGTCTGAAACATGTTGTGTGGGGGTGAGGAAGTTATTTGTTTGGAAATGATTTGTTAATTTATTATGAATACATATTTCAAAGACTTTTGAAACAGTGGAGAGAATGGCAATGGGTCTAAAGTTGCATATATCCCTTGTGAAGTGGGATGATGTGAGATTTTTCCATAAGTCTGGGACATGTGATTCCTGAATAGACCTATTTTTAAGAATGGATACTGGAAAGGAAATTGAGCTGTCTGCTATTTTTAGGAAATCAGCAGGAATTTCATCTGGAACTAGTGTAGCTGGTTTAATATTGCTTAACTGTAGCTATTGGTTCCTCTATCTCCAACAAATGTAGTTAAAATCTATGCATATGACTTTGGAAAACATGCTTAGGGCCTCATCACTTTACATGGACCTCACTTTTTAAGCACAGAAGCAAAATGACCTTTATCAAAATGCTCCCAACTAATTGAAACAACTTGCCAAACGAACTCAGGTACTTCAAAGGTAATAACAAAAAGCAATTGTATTATGCAGGATAATTGGACTTCTATCACAACACACCCACCCAAATTGCAACTACCTTCTGAAATAGCAACTACAGATGTTAACTAAACAACACTAGTATTCACTAACTTTCTTGACTTCATTAACCACTATCCAGACCTTTTGCATTCAAATTTTCTCCATAAATTTCCATTCTCAACCTCCAGTCGTTTTATTATTCTGTGATTAACACCCTTTTCTATATATAAAAACCTGTTGCCCCATTTCAGTACAGGTCTCCTTTTTTACCTTTACAAGACCCCATTCTTTCATACCTACCTTATCTATAAAACCTTGAAAATTCATTTACCTATTAATTTGCTGTTTATGACACTGCTCAGTTTCCTTGAGTTTTCTCTACCATGCATAATATTGTCAAATTTCACTTTATAAATTGTATATATAGAATGTTCTGCAAATTGCTGGCTTAATGTACTGTGATGTCAAAAACTGAAAACTTTGCTGCCTGTACATTTCTTCTTTTGTTCTTTGATCATTGTTGTGTGTTTTAATATTTCTTGTAATTGCTGAAGGTTGTTGTTGTGACTGAAAAGGGTCTTTGAATCATTCCACCTACCAATTCAACAAATTGAAAAAAATGTGTGTGTGTGTGTGTGTGTGTGTGTGTGTGTGTATCTATATATATGTGTGTGTGTGTGTGTGTGTGTGTGTGTGTGTGTGTGTGTGTGTGTGTGTGTGTGTGTGTGTGTGTGTGTGTGCATGTTCATAGGTTCATAGGTAGGTACTAGGCTATCGGCCCTAGGGCCTATACAAGCCTAGCCATAATGATTCCCTGGCTATTGCTTCCCACGAATATTTACTTTCCTGGACGTCTGTCTAGCAGGACTACTGATGTGATCCCTGGGGTGAATTTCCTATTTCCCATCCAATCTTCAAGATTCCTCTTGAAGAGGGCCATTGAGGCACTCTGCCTGACGTGTATGGGCAGCCTATTCCAGAGTATGGGGAGTCTCTGGGTCAGGAACCTGTACCTCCAGCATGTTCTATTCATCGTGATGACAAGGTTAAGATCCCTGGAGCATGTGGCTCTGAGGGATTGGGATTTCTTTAAGTGTAGCATGTCATGTGTAAAAAAGGATAAATGTCTGTTGAAAATAATTGCACTTCTTTTGTATTGTGTCAAGCATTCTTTCTGATATGTTAGAGATACATCAAAAAGGACAAATAAAGTGTCTGTTGACTTAAACAGAAATCAGACAACACCAGCTTTCTTAAATGATCATATATCATGAGCCATATAAGCTCTACAGAAAAGCTGTTAGTGATGTGTTATACTGCATGGCCTAATTCATTGTGTATTCAATTAATTAAACTTAAAAAAAAAAACTGATGTCTTTTGGCTTTTCCCGGTTAGGGGTCACCACAGCGGAACAACTCTGGTCCACTAATGATTGGCAGTGGATTTGTACGGTGATGAGGTGCCAGCCTGATGCCCAACCTTCAAAGAAGGCACACCCATTCATGCACGCACCTACCTGCATGTCTTTAAACATCATAGATTTTGGAAGTATTTTAAACCTGCAGCGCAATATGCATTTACAATTCATCCATTTATTTGTTTATTCATTTGGTTATTCATTCAGTTTCCAGTACTTTCTTTATCTTACATAGTGTCATTAGGAAACCAGATCTTATCATTGGAAGAAATATGTGTAAGATAGACAGCCAGGCTTGGAGGCAGCATCCGTCCATTGCTGACTACAATGCATACTGAATACAGATCAAAGAGTAATTTGGAGAATCACAAATTTTCTTATTGGCATGGTTTTAGAAAGCAATAGGAACATGGGTACCCTGGGAAAATCTACATATTTTCAGAGAAGGCATGCAGGATGTACAAAGAAGGCACCACAGCTGGAAATAGAACCAGAGAGCCAAGTGCTCTGAGTCAAGACTGCTAGACAGTACATCAGTGTGTCACCCTAATTTAGTTAACTAAAAAGTGCTTTGGGGTGCACTGAGAGCTTTGATTTGTAAAGTCACTGTAAAAATATATTATTTTAAATACAAGACAAGAAACATCTGGTAAGCCAAGCCAAACCAAACAGCTCAGATACTAGGATGAATAGTTATTACACTTACAGTCAAGCTTTCTAGAATGCAAGCACAGTAAGATGTATTTAACTGCAAGCTATTTGCAGCAGTACAGATTGCAACAATTTCTCAACGTGTCAAAATGTAATAAAGATGACATTTCAATATAGTGGCTGTTAAATTTATAAATTACATCATCATCTAAGGATTGCAGCAACACCTATTTTAAAATGAGTGACTAAGTCATTAGGAGTTCTAGCCTCTTGCATTTCTCTTACACACCGTAAGTGTGCATACCTTAAATACTACATAATTCAGTCTAGGGTGTTTCTGTAATGATTATGTGAAGACTTTCCACTTTTCACGTAAGTGCTAGGAAATGCATTCCTTTAACCAGTTACTGACAAAAGCAAATATTGTGCATTTTTCTTGGACCTTCAGCTGTGTAAGAATAAGGTGTAAAATGTGTCAGTGGAGCTGAATAGATCTGAAGAGTCATGTGCATTACACACACACAGATCATCTGTTTAACTTTAATTCAAGTCAAACAAGATGTAATTCACAAACAAATGTCCTTATATCTATCACCTTTTGGCTATTTTGCAACTTGACAGCTTCGCAACCATTTAACAAAATTGCATAACATATGGAATTTGCTAGCTTAGTCTATACTTCAACATTTCCTGACACACCACAGATATGCAGTGTGACATGTCTAGATGAATAGATAGATAGATAGATTAGATAGATAGATTAGATAGATAAGATAGATTAGATAAAATAGCTAGATTAGATAAGATAGATAGATAGATAGATAGATAGATAGATAGATAGATAGATAGATAGACAGACAGATCGATAGATAGATAGACAGACAGACAGATAGATAGATAGATAGATAGATAGATAGATAGATAGATAGATAGATAGATAGATAGACAAACAGATGGAACAATACAGACTGGCAAAAACAATGTATACCACCTCAAATCTGAGACAACCTTAACATGTAAAAATATAACAGTATATGGCTCATAAGCATATTTTTAAGAAAAAATGGAAATATATGAATGGGATTTTGGAGTCCTGTTTCATATTCAAGAATGCATTTCAACTTTGTACTTACTTTCATTTAATATTTTCTCATGTAATATTGCTTATATCGCATCTGCTTGAGACTTATGTTGAAAAGAATAAACACATTTTAGATTCAGCTTCAATGAATGAGAGTATAATTTTAGACTTTACTGCTTTCTGACAATGTAGTAGGCATGGGTTCATATCTATATAGCACCTTTGCTTTATCTTTGTGTGCTTATGTAGTTTATACCCTAATGTATCCAGCTGGTTATATCCTGCAGCAAGCTATGACTAACTTTGTATATCATTCATTATGTCACGTTTGAATTATATAATGTTTTCCTTCATCATAATATAATATTAAAGATATATATCTCTGCTATCAGTTTATTTTACTTTTACATATGAATGCTTTTATTAGTCATGTTGCAATATAGAATGCTATTAGCATAATCACTTATAAAAGTTACTGAGGATTTGTTGGGGTTTAATAACAATGACCTCTTTTCGAAGCAGGCTTCCATACTTTAGATGAGTGTTACTACAGAAGCTAGATGAACACAGAGTCTCAAACATAGCAGTCTGCTGGTAAAATTCATATATGCAAACTCATAGTTGAGTGTGCAATAAGACATGACATGAATTCTGCACAGCTACATTGTACATACTGTGCTAAATACTGTGGTGCTGAACACCGTGCACTAAAACCCTGTATTGACCCCAATCCCCCAACACATTGCAAGGCACACAACCAGTAATTGCTTTGTAATTTATATGTAAACAGTGCAGGAGGTCCATAGTAAATGAAGAATAATGCAAGGCAGAGCACATAACAGCTGCACTGTACTCCTTTGAACACTGAAATTGTATGTGTGTGTGTGTGTGTGTGTGTGTGTGTGTGTGTGTGTGTGTGTGTGTGTGTGTGTGTGTGTGTGTGTGTGTCAGAGTGAGTGTGCATGTGAAAGATACATAACAAAACAGAAGTGTGTACATTTTAGGTGTTGATGACACTACAATTTCACAATGGCTGGGCACATGTTAACTATCACACATGCACATACACACAATATAATTCCATACATTTGGGTGGATAACAGCATATTGCAACACAACTGTGAAATACAGTCTGGACCCCTGGACCAAATTTGCAGGAAGTAACTGGCAGCAGAAAATTCAGAAACATACACATGTGTTTGGTGCTGGTTTCCCTTTCCTACATTACACACACTCATTATAATCTCATTTTGGCTTTGTATTGTATAATTATAGTCATGCAGTATAAAGTCTTGTCAAATGAGTGGCCACGATTGGGCTGGCGTTTCCATAAATTGTGTGTGCCCTCATTAGCAATGAGGAAGAACTATTTGCATAACCCCATCAGTGATAATTCCCTGCAAGGAAGAAACAAGTTGAAGGATTGATCGCTTTCACTGCACTGTGCTTAGTAGAGCTACAATGACTTTGCATAATTTTCAGTTATCAAGTTCCATATAACATACACAATCTCCACTGTTTTAGATAGATGGCATTTATGAACCTGGCGTAATCAATTTTCAGATTTAACTTTAGCTTTGCAGTTGTATTGCTGCATAGGTTTTCAGTAATGGCATTATTATTTTATTTAAAAATAACACTGCATGGATGTAGTTATTTACAGGACAGATGTGCACAAAATGTCCTTTAGAGAATATGATGTCCTATGCAGAAGTTGATCTTAGTATAATATTGCTATGAATATCATCTGGGGTAACCGTGAAAGAGCAGCTTTAGGGACCCAGTACACTTACTGGTTTAACATGAACAAATTAATAAATTATCACTATAATAATGATTAAATTAGGGACAACGAAACACATAAATGTAGACACTCAGCCATGATTTTTAAATCTGGATGTTAACTTCCAGAATACATAACCCATCCCATCCCCCTTTTATAGTATCCTTATCCCATCTCAGGCAGTGAATGGTTCTGAGTAACAAAAAATAATTAATTAATTAATACTGAAAAAAAATTCTGAAACTGAAATACTTTGGTACTAACACCCATTTAGCCAACTACAAATTATGAAAAAAATGATAATTTAACAAAATGTATAGCTTAATAAAATATAATCATGGCAAATATGGCAGGACTTTGAAACATATTTAATTCCAGCACATTTCTTTGCACAAAGGAAATCATTTTTAAAAAGTATACATCGTGCTATACATAGTGAATGCATGGTCCTACACTTGGATGAGTGATCTGTTTGGAAGGATAGCAGTGATAAACAAGGTGCTGTGGATAATTTCATGAAAATTATGCAAGGATAGTTTTATAATTTTAAAACTGAAACTGAAAGAGAAGAAGCTGAGCAGGGCAGCTGAATGGGCTGGAGACTAAGCCTAGGGTCAAGAATCGTTAATGTTTCTTTCTCTCTTTCTCTGTTGAGAGGGGTAATCCAAATATTCTACCATTTTCTCTGGAGCTATTTAAGCATTTTAGGCTTATTTTTATAAGACAGAAAAATGTTGCTCTTCCAAATGGCAGCCCATATAACTACCAATATTACGCTTACTGATTCCTTAGATTTGAATGAGGCTAAAACAAGGACATTAAAACTATCTACATAATATATCATTTATAGCATTGGGTCTCTCACGTTGGTATGAATTAGGGACAAAATTACTTTTTTCAATATTGTTATCTTTTTGTTCCATTGTGAAAACTGCAGTGCAAACACTTTAACTGTTTACTTACTCTTAGTTTAATTTAATTTGTGGAATTTATTATGATTGTTTCTGCTGACTTTTTTTCTGGATTACTCTAAAATTATATTCTTCCCTACTTAACCTGCTAATCACCAGTTTGCAGTATCCACTAGGAAGTCCTACCAGGTGAATACAAAGGCAGGCATGTAGAATAACATGTCAGAGAAGTGGCACCAGCTAAGGAATGATATTGTCCAAGATTTATAAAAGAGTGACTTTACAGACTTTTATCAGATGTACTATCATCACAGATTAGACATAGTCAACTTTAGAAGTGTGATATTTGGCCTAATGTTTATATGCGCCAGCTTAAGAAATTCTTCTGGATCCACAAATTCTGTTAAGATCATCTCCTCTTCTGTCCTGTCTTCCTGAATGGATTGATGACTTGTAGACCAGCCATATGTAAGTGTATAAGCTAACATATAGACACTACACAATGGAGCCCACCAATAGGATAACAGAGACTATGCAATAAGTTATATTACATGGCATGGAGTATATGGAATAAGTTATATTACATGGCATGGAGTATATGCAATAAGTTATATTATATGGCATGGAGTATATGCAATAAGTTATATTACATGGCATGGAGTATATGCAATAAGTTATATTACATGGCATGGAGTATATGCAATAAGTTATATTACATGGCATAGAGTATATGCGATGTTATATTACACGGCATAGAGTACATGCAATACGTTATATTACATGGCATGGAGTATATGCAATAAGCTATATTACATGGCATGGGGTATATGCAATAAGTTATATTACATGGCATGGAGTATATGCAATAAGTTATATTACACGGCATGGAGTATATACAATAAGTTATATTACACAGCATGGAGTACATGCAATACGTTATATTACATGGCATGGAGTATATTTCATACTTGATCTTGTTAGATTAAAATGTTATTTATTAGTGGAGTTTTTCTCATTTTGTCCTTGCAGTCAAAAGGTCCTGCCTATCTGGATTAACAGGATTAATAAAATGGTCTGAATAAGTATCTGATGTGTGTGTGTGTGTGTGTGTGTGTGTGTGTGTGTGTGTGTGTGTGTGTGTGTGTGTGTGTGTGTGTGTGTGGGGGGGGGGGGGGTTCTCCTCTTTAAAAACTGAAATTGTTCAGGAGTCCAGGGTTTGATTCCCTCAGCTTCCATTGCCTAATTGTGTGACTCTGATCTAGTCATTTAACTAGACAGTGCTCCCATGCTGAGACTGAAAAAGGTCTACAGTGACCAGTGAGTGCTCTACTCTGGTTAACAAATACAAACAAAATTTATTGTTTAAGATAGAGTGAATGGTCTCGTCCTGCTTTATGCAAGAAAGTCCTTAATCAGGCAGGTGTGTCCTGAGAAAAATACAAAACAATGACACATAAACTGAGATTTTTGGACAACAAATATTTTCTAAGTTTTTTCTAATAGTAGTATGAAATAATTTTGTATCTGCAACACATTAATATGTCATGTCATAATAGAAATAAGTCAAATTCTACATGAATGAGCATTTATTTTGGGAAGTGAAGTTCAGTCCTTTGCACTGGTTGAGGGCATACCTCACAACCATAGAGATTTTTGCCACCTATTTTTCGTCTTTTCCTCATAAAAATTTTGTTTTTTGACAAATCAATAGGACGATTTAAGACTTGAAGTCAATAAATAATGACATGCATTTGATTTTCAGACTATATATCCTTCAGAAAGTGCATGCTCACACAAACCCTCTTATTCTAGCAACTTTCTAAGTTTATAAGAGCAAGATTTAAAATATGTCCCTATTTCTTGGCCTTTGTTCCCCTGTTTTGTCAGGCTTTGTCCAGATTTCTTGCACTAAGGGGTTGAGAGGTATGGTTGAGGGCATGGTTTGCCTACAAAAATTACATTTCCTTTAAAAAGTCCTACTTTGGGCATCTGAAAATATAGTAACCCTGCTGTTTTAATCATTTTACACACTGGAAGAAAATGAGTCACCATTTGACATTTCTGTGATAATAGCCATTTTTGTCATACAGCCCTTAAAGGCATGTAAATCCCATTAAAAAAAATCACTATGGTGTCTGCAGTATTTGGAGAAGTGCTGCCTTTCTCTTGTACATCAGTTGTGTGTATACATTAAACTGATATGTGGACGAACACTGAGAAAACAAAAATGCAACATGGCAAATGAAGTAAATCACACACCTTGGCATGATAAGTACTTTCAAAGTCTAGAGCATGGGTGTGTAAAACAGGAACTATATGTTTATTTTATTTATTCTTTGCTGACACAAGTTATATAGCAGGTTTTATCATCAGAAGATGGTTGACTTGACAAAAAATGCAGTAGTAGTATTAGCAATGTATGTACAGTACAATATTTTCACATCTAGTTTTAATTATTCTTCTCTTTTCACATTAACTTAATAATAATATATATATATATATATATATATATATATATATATATATATATATATATATAGATAGATACAGAGAGAGAGAGAGAGAAGAAAAGGGGTAAGGTGAGGTGAAAAGGTTAGTAAGAGATGGTGTGGTAAGAGAAGAAGTGTGTGGGAGTTTGAATTAAGCTAGCTATAGTGGTAATAATATGTGAACATATCTGAGTTGGGAAAGCATGGGATTGTTATAAAGTGATGTAGGAGGAATTCCATTAGCATATTGACTTTGTGTTCACTTGTTTGTTCCATCTTACTTTTTGTACTGAGGACAGCTGTGCAAATTATTTTATTTCTGACAGAATTTACATGCTAATGAATAGAATAAACATGACCTTTGGTCACCTTGAAGAGGGTACGAGGTTGAGAGGTGATTTTTTTTGTCCAACAGCTCCTCCCTGGTATTTTGTATTCAATTTCTGTTTAATAAGTTCTAACTGCAACCCCAGCAACACTCTCAAAAACTAAACTAAAATAAAATAAAATAAAATAAAAAAGCAGCATTGCATTATCTCTGCTGTTGCTTCACAACATCTCATTTATAGTAATGCCTGCTAAAAAAATTAACAGTAATTAACTATCATTATAAGTAAAAGTGGTCTGAGTACAGTTCTGTTCTGTTTGACATTACCTGAAGACCTCTTAAAATGCTTAACTAAAGAAGTTAATTAACAAAAGTCTTAGATTCATTCACTTAATAAACAATAGAGATAGTTAATGCATATCAATGGATAAAGCTAACTAGCTTTCAGTAATGTTGACGGTCATGTTTGCTAACTGCACTTAGTAACTCCTTAGTAAGAAGTAGTAGGTTCATAGGTTAATAATCTACTGCTATAGAAAAAGAAACTTTAGACTACACACTGTGCTTATTTTCTTTTGAGAATTACAGCATATACAATGATAGTTTGTGAAAAAACATATTCTAAAATTCCCAGATAAGCTGGAATTCTATACCACAAAAATTCATAAATGAATTCATCTACAGTTTATGAAACGACTTAAAACACTGCCTAAATATGATTATAACAGCAAATGCTTTACTGACTAAAATAACTTACTAACAACACTTGAGATGCAAACAGAAATTATCAAATGTTGTTTACCTGTCTTTACTCTTTAAGAGTTATCCCTTGTTCATAATGTAAGTAGCACTCATACTGTACAAACTGTACAACTATATTATTAATGTTTTGATTCTGTTCATAAGATTTAATGATTGTATTCATGTCTTCAGTATTTGTATTGTAATGGCTATTATGTCTCTTATGGTTTTATCTGCATCTGTGAGTATATTTTTGCACACTATCTTATCTGTCAGATGACTTGGACAATGACTGAAAAGGATCATATACACTAGCAAACTTACCCGGTTAACAACTGTTAAAAATGAATAAATAAATAAATAATTACACATACATACATAACATAAAATAAATAACTTACTAAATAAATAAGCTGTAAATTGTATAAAAGTATAACATGTAGTCACACTTCATATAAAATCTGTGGTGACTTATTATCAATACTGTGAGAGAATTTGGTGTAATCTCATATCAAACCCCGACTTTGGATGCACATATGAAAACCTTGACATATAGAACACACAAGACATATGTAATGTGATACAGAATGATACAGTACTTCATAGGTTCATAGGTTCATAGGTTCATACTAGGCTATCTGCCCTAGGGCATTTATAAGCCTAGCCAGAGTGTGTGTGGCTTTCACCACCCCTTAGGATGAGAATACTATACCCATTAATTTGCTGTGCCTCTGTCCAGCAGTGATACAGAGATGATTCCCGGGGTAAACCTACGATCTCCCATCCACTCGTCAAGATTTCTCTTGAACAGAGTCAGTGAGGGGCTCTGCCTCACATGGACTGGGATTTTGTTCCATAGTGTAGGGAGTCTCTGGGTGATGAATCTGTCCCTCCAGCATGTCCTATTTATATCCGTGTTGAGGTTTAAGTCTCTTGCTCTCGTGGCTCTGGTGGATTTGGATTTTTTGAGGTGGAGCATGTCCATTAATTCCGGGTTGGACATGGCCTTATATGTCAGGCACAGATCACCTCTGAGCAGACGGTATGCGACTGAATAGAGCTGGAGTTTCTTCAGTCGGGCAGCGTATGACATATGTTTGAGCCCCTTTATCCTTTTGGTGAGGAACTTTTGGGGTCTTTCCAACTGCTGCAGGTGTCGGGTAAGGTACATTCCGAATGGGGCGTTGTACTCAATCATTGGTCTGATAAGTGAAGAGTACAGGGGTACAATGACCTCTCCTGATCTGGATGTGAATCCCTTCGTGATCAGGTGGGCAATGTAGAAGGTCTTCCTAACCACTTTGGCAATGTGAGTGTCAAAAGAGAGGTTACTGTCAACTTGGGTCCCCAGGTCCCTGATAACTTCTTCCGTGTTTAATGGATTACCACCTATGTGGTAATTAGGGGTTACCTTGTTTTTCCCAAAGGGTATGACTATACATTTTTGGCATTTAGCTTAAGGTCATGGCTCTGGCACCAGTTATCCATTTCTATGAGACCTTTCTGGAGGATGTCTGTGTCTGATGGAGTGTCAATTATGGTGCCCAGTTTGCAGTCATCTGCAAATTTTGTCAACCACAATCCCCTATGTTTGCCTGCACTTCAGAAAAATAAATGCCGAACAAGAGGGGCCCAGGACTGAGCCCTGTGGGACACCGCTCGTGACCGGCTTAGAGTCTGACATGGCACCAGCAACTCTAACCCTGTGTGTTCTGTCCTTGAGCCAGTTTGCAACCCATCTTGTGACATATGGGTTTACATCTAAGCTGGTGAGCTTTTCTATGATGCCCGAGTGGGGTATTGTGTCGAACACTTTTGCTAGGTCAAGGTAGGCTGTGTGAACTGCCTTACCCTCATCAATGGCCTTAGTGACTGTTTCGAAAAAGTCGACCAAGTTCAAGAGGCAGGATCTGCCCTTGACAAAGCCAAATTGGGTAGTATCCAGTGTCTGTAGGTCCCCAATGTCTTTATTTATGAGTTCCATTATGATCCTCTCCATAGCTTTGCAGACAAGGCTCATCAAGCTTATGGGGCGGTAATTTCCAGGGTCCGTAGAAGCACCGCCTTTGTGGAGTGGGACCACAGTTGCCGTATGCCATTCTTTGAGTACGTATCCTGTAGTAAGGCTAAGATTAAACAGCAGCCTTATGTGTGGGTTTAGTTCCTCATTGAGTTCGTGTAGCACACATCCGGGGACACCGTCCGGTCCCATTGATGCTGTGTTTTTTGCTTTAGAGAGAGCAGCTCTCACCTGGGCATCTGAGATGTTTGGGAGGCTAGACTCTGGTGGGATAGATATTTCTCCTTTTGGGGGGGGAGGGAGAAATTTGCACTGAACCAGTCTGCCAGTATGTTGGCAATGTCTGTGGGTTCAGTGATTTTTATCATTTTGGACTAATTCTGAGCATATCTGGGAGTTTCCACCCAGGTTTCTAACATAGCTAAAGAAGGCTTTATGATTGTCTTTTGTGTCATTAGCGATTTTTCTCTCAAAGTTGGCCTTGGATGACTTTATGAGTGATCGTAGTTTTTTGCTAGTATTGATCAGAGATGCCTTCCCATTTAAGGATTTTGCTCTGTCATGTAGTAGCTTTCTCCTCTTGTTGTAGAGTTTGTTTATGGCTGGAGTCCACCAGACCAGGCGCCTGCCTTTGGTGGAAAGGGTCTTGATTTTATTAGGGATTGCTTGATCCATACATTCCTGGAGGTGCTCGTAGAAGGCATTTGTAAGGGTTTCAGCAGCGTGGGTTGTGGTTTCCACTGGCTCGGGGCCTTGAAGGATACCACTCCAGTCTTAAGAAGTGTGAAGTTTGCTTTTGAGAAGTTCTTCACTGTGGTCTTTTTTGCTGGGGGGGGGGGCGGGATGTGGATCTCCAGTGAGATTAATTTATGGTCTGATCTCACCAATGAGGGATATACTTCCGGTGTGGAGCATTTTGTCCCCATGTTTGTGATGATCAGGTCTAGTATATTTTCTCCTCTTGTGGGAATGGTGACTAGTTGTTCCATAGCATTTGAGTTTATGAACTCAAGGAACCTTTGGGCTAGGGTGTTGGGGCTTGAGTAATGTTCCCAGTCTATGTTTGGGTAGTTGAAGTCACCCAATATGATGGTGTTTGGAGATACATTTATACTCTCCAGTGTCTTCAGGAAGGCTGTGTGGGTTTCCTGAGTTTGAGAAGGTGGTCTGTAGCATGTTACAAACTGTAGGGCAGTTTTACCTATGGTTAATTGCACCTGGATGGTCTCCGATGCTTCGTGCGTTGCCACTAACCTGGAGGTGTGGGTATCCTTTATGAATATGGATACTCCCCTCCTTTTGTGGTTCGGTCCGGATTTTGGGACGGAACGCATGATATGAGGTATAACCTGATAGTGCTGGGGTGCTCTCAGGAGCCTTGAACCAGGTTTCAGTCACAGCACAAACATCGATGTTCTCCATACTGAGGAGGGCTTCGAGGGCGTGCATCTTGAGGTTTAGACTTCTGGCATTGAGCAGTATTACCCTTAGTTTTTCTCCATTTTTGTTTTCTAGGGTGGTAGGTTTATCATTTGAGCCTTGCCTAAAAAAAGGCACTATGGGGGTGGCAAGAGCCTTTGCCAATATCCGGAAGCCCAGGGGTGACAGGTGCAAGCCGTCCCTTGCGAAGCAGCGTGGCTTGTCAAGCATGTCATCCCAGGCAGACAGACATTGGATCCCCTTAGAATGACACCAGTAATTAAGCCAATTATTAAAGCTGATCATTTTGTCTCTGTATTGTGGCATCATTCTTGGTGAGGGTAGGATACTGCTCAGGGTCAGGGTCATATCGGCCTGGGCTACATAATCCGAGAGCTCCTCTATGTCTCTTTTCATGTAGTCCAGGGAGGTACATCTCAGGTCGTTCACACCGGCATGGACAATGACTGAGTCATACTTGTACTTGCTGTGGAGTGACCTGAGTGCTTGTGTTATGTGGTGGATTCTAGCGCCTGACAGGCAGATTACTGTGATCTTTTCCTTGTTCAATCTGGTGAGAGGGACGTCAGTGTGTCTGACTATGGAGTCACCTATAACAAGTGTGTCTGGCATTGTGTTTGGCCTTAAGGGCTGTGACTGTTTAGCACACTGACTTTGAGAACTATGTGTTGCATGTCTTATGTCTTGAGGTGGCAGTTGCTTGGGTGTCTGCTTTAGAGGCCTCTGTAGTTTTGGTAGATTTTTGATCAGTGCCTCCGAGTATGTCTTTGTGTGTTTATGTGTTTGTTTTGCAGTTGTGATAGTTCTATGTGAAACTGGGTTTGTGGTGTGCGTGGTTTCCTTCTCCTCCTGTCTGGTCTTGCCAGTCCTGAGTTGAGAGAGCTCAGCCTCCAGTTTGGCTATATAATTGCATCTCTCACATGTATTTGTGTTTTGTGGGAGAAGGAGTGGGTTGTCTGTGTACATGAGGCAATTGTAACATTGCCTCAAGATGCCCAGATTCACCAGCTGAACAGGAGAGGACACTAGCAACTGACCCTTCGACATGCTAGAAAAAGTGAAAAAGTTTGCTGTGTAACTGAGTCAGAAGGGACCTATAGGGAAATGGGTATTCAAGCGGATTCTAGGCTAATGTAGTACTTTGTTTAGTATACAAGTACTTTACCTATATAAAAATGCTTTAGGAGCAAGTGCTGAGCTATTGAGATAGAGAATAGACTGTTTAGATTGCAAGTAGAGAAGTTCAAAGGGAAAAATTGAAGAGCAGACTTTACGGAGCCAGAAATAGTTTAACCTTGTTTAACCGGCGCTGCCCGATGGTGCTCTATGGGCAACTCCGCGCTAAATCACGCAAAAGCGCGCTAAAGTGGGCTTTATAGCAGGGGGTTGAAAAGACCTAGGAATTGACCCAAAATGGCCAATAGACTACAAGTTTCTGGCTGGAACCAATGCTCTAGGGACAAATAGGCTGCTCAGTGCTCCCCACTCCCACTGATGAACAAAGAAGCTTCCCTTTATCCAAATAAGGATATGGAATAGCACAGGAACCAAGCCAAAGCCCAGAGATCAGCAAACTCTGAAGACTGGACTATTCTAGTTCAGTAAGGCGGGAAAACAAGATTTTTTTTTTTTTTTTTTTGCAGAAAACAAAAGAAAAACAGACAGTAAATGCTATAAATACTTTTAAACGGCTAGCGCACTTGAGTGTGTTAGCCTACAAGTAAAATTAAGCAACAAATAACTTTTTTAAAAGTGCAAAACAGTTAATCAACACAAAAACAGTTTAAATAGAATGCAGAGCTGTATAAACAGGCGAAAAAGCAGTCGCTAAGCAGTAAATAATCAAAAAGCCAGAAAAAAATACTTAAATCAGGAAAAAGTCACTCTTTTGCTCTCTGCTGCTTGTAGAACTCTGCAGTACACCACGAGGAGCTGTGCTGAGTTGAATACAAGCGAAAAAGCGCGCTAAAGCGGGCCTTATTACAGGGGGCTGAAAAGAGCTAGGAATTGACCCAAAATGGCCAATAGACTACAAGTTTCTGGCTGGAACCACTCCTCTAGGGACAAATAGGCCGCTCAGTGCTCCCCACTCCCACTGGTGAACAAAGACGCTTCCTTTTATCCAAATAAGGATATGGAATAGCACAGGAACCAAGACAAAGCCCAGAGATCAGCAAACTCTGAAGACTGGACTATTCTAGTTCAGTAAGGCGGGAAAACAAGATTTTTTTTTTTTTTTTTCTTTTGCAGAAAACAGAGGAAAAACAGACAGTAAATGCTATAAATGCTTTTAAGCGGCTAGCGCACTTGAGTGTGTTAGCCTACAGGTAAAATTAAGCAACAACTAACTTTTTAAAAGTGCAAAACAGTTAATCAACACAAAAACAGTTTAAATAGAATGCAGAGCTGTATAAACAGGCTAAAATGCAGTCGCAAAGCAGTAAATAATCAAAAAGCCAGAAAAAATACTTAAATCAGTTATAGCAAATACAGTTATAACAAATGCTCTGAAATATACTGTATATTTCCAAAATGTTTGAGAAGGACAGTCAGAACACAAGAAGGTTCAGGCGAAGAGAAAAAAAAGTTTTGTTTTACTTTTGAAAGGGAAAAAGGAGGAACAGAAGGCCTTATCAAATGTTCTCTCTGTATTAAGCAGAATGAGCTAATGACACTAGACTGGGAGGTGTGTCACAGTAGGGGCGGGCAACTGCAAAGCCACCAAGTATAAGAGCAAGACACCAACAGGCAGGGAGGGTGGGACAAAATAGCCTACAAGACAGCAAGCACTAGAGACAAATGAAAGTTTTTAAACAGATAAGGATTTGTGAAGATACTGAATAGACAAAGTGCTTTATATATATTAAATTGTAAAAACAGTAATCTGTAAAAATAATAAAAAAAAAATCAAGATGATACTTATATTTTGTAGCTCAGCTGCAGTCACACTGTGTGCAAAAGACAGAAACTTTTTTTTTTTTTTTTTTTTTTACAAGAACACAAAAGAACCAGCCACCACTAGCCAAGAGATAATTACACAGAGGAAATGTTAAGGGAGTACAGCAGTTACTCAGACCATAGACCATGATCCCTCTGAAGCTACAGCTTGGGATTGGTAGTTCTGACTAACATGTAACACAGCTTACAAAGTCCTTTCACTGTATATTACAGCATTGCTAGATCTGATAAAGCACTCTACTTCATACTCAACTCTATAAATGCTTCCCCAAACACAGGCACACAAAGACAGAATAGACTTCACAAAGCTGCAGCTCAAAGACTCATAACAAAAAACATAAAGGAGATGTGAATGGTACTTAAAGTAAGGGATCTAAGGCCTAGTTTTGGCATCAATCTACAGATTTGAGGAACACTCAATGGTGGTATGAATACTCAGTTTATAGCGCATGTATTGGTATGACAATCTATTTGTAGTCCCAAATCCCAAATCTCATCTTATCTGATTGGGGCTGATCACCTGTATATCATGACACTTGTCATAGTAATGCTACCAGAACATATATTTCCTTTAATTTTGACACCATATGTACTAGACCAAAGTGCAATTAGTGCAAAACTGCATGAAGAACCTGCAAAAATATGTGATGGAACTGCTCGAGTATTATGTTAAGCATAGTTGTAGTTTAGTTGATGGTAAGTACCATTTATGCACTTGAGGTACAACTATAAGAATGTCAGTTGCTCCAGCATATGGCAATATATTTTATACAAAAGTCTATAGATATTGTAGTTTGACTATCTTATAGTGAATTCTGGAAACACAGCATATGTTTCTGTTCATTCTTTATCGATGGCTTAATATTTTTCTGTTGGGCCAATCAAAACCAGATAAATGAATTAATCCAAAAATAAACGAATGAAAAATCATCACAGATCTTATCACATTTATGTAGTAATTTAGAATGTGATTAATAATAATATTCAGCGTGCTTAGGGGAAAATTATTTTCCTCCATGCTTTTAGCAGCCATTTTGAGCAATTTGATCCAGTACACAAAAACGTCTATAGAATAAAATGCTTATATTGTGGAAATTCTTTTAAGAAAGCAATATAAGTAATAGAAAAATCATTTGAAAAGAGGTTATAAGTTAAAATAAACAAGTGCTGAAAATTGTATTAGCTCAAATAATATCTGCTGATAACAGACTATAATAGAAATGCTAAGACCAAGTTTATATATGGTTGGTCATAAGATATCTATTATTACAATCAATGCAGATCCAGTTATTACATGAAGTTTTATCTAAAATTCTAGTAATTTATTTTACCAATTAAGAAAAGTTAGCACAAAAGCTAATTATTCTCAAACATGGGAGGGGACTAGTAGATATGAAAGTATGAACTGCAGAAATGTACAGAGTGTAATGTATGCAGGTGTGTTTTACATTGGTGGAATGTAATATAATATGATACTTTTCATGTAGAAGGTAACTTCTGATGCTATTCCGAATTGTTTATGATGTCACTTGTACTTAGTTGTTCTTCATTTTATATAGGTAAAACCATTAAATAGGTTACGACAAGAATTCTCGAATATATTAGGGATTTGTAGAGAGTTTACTATGAAACATTATATCACAAAACATCAAGAAATAAAAATTGCTGTCCCATAGTCTGAGTACATAAAATATTACACCCAAATAAGCAAAACAAAGGATCACAAAATGTACAGAAATACTTATTTCCTTGCAGGGGGCAAGAACTCTTGCATGCCATGCTGTGGGCAACCCTCCCAACTCCTCAGTCTCTCTAAATACCAAGTCTGAGGTTGGACTAACTCAGAAAAATGGGAAAAGATTGAAAAGAAATTTAAAGCTCACCTTGTCCCTCTTCTCCGAGTTTAACATAGCAGTTTGTCTATGAACAAGCCATCAGCATTAACTCATGTGGATAAACAGTAACTGATGATTTTCCCATTGTGATATGCTGAAGCTTTGTTATTAGAGACAGTCAGGAAAATAGGTACTCCATTCATGGAACTATAACAAATACTGTTATTGCACATTTGTAAGATGTGTACAATAGTACCTTCAGATTTTTTGTTTTCTAAGAACTGAAAATGACATAATGCCATAAAAAAACCTCTTAGGTTTAATTAGGTTTAAAACCAAAAAAAAGTTAAGAAGCAAAAATAAAAGTGTTTTGAAAAATAAAGTTGTTTCATCTAAGGGGCTAAATGGATTAAATTAGTTATAGGCCATAGAGGGCATTATTATATGTGTCTGTTCCTATGCATAGTATTTTTTATACAAATGAAATTTACTGGAGAAAGTTGCCTTTAAATCAAAACAGGTTTTAATTATATTAAATAATGAGGACATTTATTGTCAGAAAGCATGGGAGTGATCAGTCCTGGAATGACTTCTGTTCAAGGTGACAGGCTGGTGGTTTTATTCCTGTCTTAAACATCCTACCTCACCCCGAGTATGTTTTTGTACCAGAATGTCTGTTGTTTTGGAATTATTTGTTTCTCTGGTTTTGATGCATATGTTTCTACCTGCTGTTATCCCCCACGCCAAAACAGAAGTCATACGTATGTATTACAAATTAATTGCACAACCATTACTTATTTCTTGTGGTATCAGATTTTACAACACCCCTGAACAGTCCATTATACTCATATTAGGCATTCACCGACTCATACCCCTCAACCATACTTTGTCCAGCTAGAAATTTTTTTTCTTTTTTTCCATGTATCTCACACTTTGGATGAATCGTTGTAAACTACCAAATTGAACTGCGTCCAGCCATGACACACCTTCCTTCTCAGTGGTCATTAGCAAACTTATCATGTGCTTAATGTTCTTAACTGCTCAAGTAAAAGTCCAAGTTATTATTTGACATATTATTTCCTAAGGAATTCTCTCATTGTATTCTTTTTCATATCGCTGCTATACTATGGTATGCTATCCATATTACCAACACAGTATTAAAATTTATATATTATACATTATGTATGCTACCTGTGACTACTGAGTCTTACACTCTTTTTACAAGCTATTTTCCATATTGTATTCATGTTTTTATATACGCACTTTATACCCATCTTTTAAGGTGCCTCCAACTGGTAGGTACTCTCTTATAGTTTGATAATTTTACCCAATATTTGACATACAATGTGGAAACTTAGTTAGCAAAGGTAATTTTACTGCAATTAATGCTGAATGCTTACTAGAATCCTACAGTGGAACTTTTCAAATGGTGTATTGAATTACTGACTTCTCTGTCTTCTTTTTCTGCTATAACTAATTGCAACTCAGGTGTCTCTATTTTGTTTTTGTTTATTTTTTTTTCTCCTTTCAGCCCACTATTTGTTCTACAGGCAGACCAAGCCACTTACTCCAATTTCCCTCTCCTGCTTGAAAGACACCACCTTCCAGCTACAACACACCCTGGGGTAATAAATAGAGTTAAAGTATGCTTTCCTAAGGTTTTATACCATAGTTATACCCTGTTGTAAACTACAGACTTCTGTAACTGTCTCTCTATAGTGTGCACCCTGCCAAGGGTTAGCATCTTGTTGTGGTTTCACCCCCCCCCCTTTCTAGACACCTTAACAAACTACCCTGCTTCCTTTGCTTAACTTGTGACTTTGCCTTACACCAACTGTTCTCCTTCTCTTCATCTGTGGAGCGAGTCACTCTTCCCTGCCAGACCCCTGTTTCTGTCCGAGGTCTTACCTTTTTGTTCTGCTACTGCACTCCATTCTGTCTCTCTCCCCTCCTTTCAACTCAGTCAAAGCTGCCCTACCTGTATTTCCAGCTCCTTTCTATCCCTTTCCCCCTTGTTTAATCCTCCTAAGAACTGAATTATTTTTCTTCTTTCTCCCTGCACAAGTGATGCAAAAACTCTCTTTTAGCTCTTTCCCTAATGATTGTAGGATCTACTGTCTTCACTGATGGTTTGTATTTATTTATTTGTGCTTTACAGCCATAATGGTCGGTCCCCACTCCATTCAGCCCAAGCATGTGTTTCATTTAGTATCACCCTGCATCACCTCCCCTTCCAGCTGCTCTCTCTACCTACTAGTCCTTCTCTTACGTCTTCCACTACCCTTCATCATCCCCTACCCTTTCATTTTTGTCATCCACCTAAAGTCCCTGTATCATATAGACTTCTTAGGGGAGACTTATGCCTGGCTTACAGACCAATCTCAGACCCAAACCTAATGAACTTGCTGCACATCTGTAAATCAAACAGGACTAGAGCTACCCATTCCAAGGACCTAAATATGGCCTGCAACTTAAATAGGACATGCTGGAGGGACAGATTTGTCTCTCAGTGATTGCCACATCTTTGGAATAGCCTACCAATTCATGTGAAACAGAGCACATCTATGACACTGTTCAAAAGGAACCTGGATGAGTGGATCGGGCACCATAAATTCATACTGGGGATAGCACCCACAACCCTCCTGGACATGGGCAGTCATTACTGAATGCAAACCCGGGTATTGACTAGCATATATATGGTATTACATTGAGATGAAATGGCTAGGCTTGAAATGACCTCCTGGTCAATAGCCTAGTAAACTCCTATGATCCTATGATCCATCCACCTCCTTTTTGCCCCCAAACATGATTTCTATTTATGTCATTACTCCTTCACTCCTCTTACTATCTCTATTTACTTGCTATAAAATAAATATCTCTTCCATCAGTCCACCACCAACTCTTACCCACCTACTTTTTAACATTGACAAACCCTGCCATGTCTTAATAACACCTTATCTATTTAATACACCTACCTTTCTCATGCACAGACATAAACTCCTTGACACAGGCCTCCATCCTCACAAAACAAAGATCAATTACCTTAGTAATAATTTTAAATCTCCTATACTGCAAACTAACTCCAAAATATATTTTTATGCAGAGATATTCACGCTAACCCTGGCCCCAGCACTTCTCCCAATCATGAAACCAACTCTATACCCCCTGCCATCTCAAATTCTAACCCATCTACCAAGAGTCTAACTATCATCTCTCTGAATATTCATAGTCATAGCCTTCAAAACAGAATCTGTAAATTCCATGCATGGATTTTCCATTACTTACCTGATATAGTTGTTCTCTCATAAAGTTAGCTTAAACTTTATATCAAGACACTGGAATTCTTTCTCCAGTCTATAATATCATCAGATCTGGTAGAATACACAAAAAAAGCCAGAGGAGTAGCAATACCATACTTAAAGCATCTTAAAATTACACCACTGTCTATATCACTCCCAACTTTCACCCTGCAGAACTCATACTAGCCAACTGCAAACTAAACAACTACAAAATGATATGCATCGTAGGTATCTACATCTTCCAAGAAATAATACCCCAATTCTAGAAAATATTCTCTCCTGGGCCTCCAATCACATTTATTTATATTTATTTATTTTATTTTACATTTGTTGACCGGGCTAGTCTAGCTGGATACATTGCCATTTTCAGTAGAGGCCCGGGGAGAAAAGCTCCACATAAATTTGAACAAAAAATGTTACAATAGACAAGCAAATGGACAAATCATCATAGATGAAAAGACAAATAAAAAATATAGTACCCAATAACAGATATATACAAAAAGAGGATCACATTTCTAAAAATAACATTAATTAGCTGAAATAACATCAAGAGCAAGTCACAAAACAGAGAGCAAAATTGATTAATAATATTATATAGAACTAATCTTAGTAACAGCAGGAGAAAGAGAAGCACTAACATAGGAGAGGAGGAAGGGAAGCAGTATAAGAAAAGAGAAGGGGAAGTTGAGAGAGATTAGCATAGAGGAAAGAAGAAACAAAATACTCTAAAAGGAGGTAGACTGACATCTTAAATGAAACTGTAATTCTTGGAGATGTCAATGTTGACTGGTAAACCCTCACCACTAACTTCCCTAGCTCTAGCATACATCTCCATGGTTTCACTCAATTAATTGCCACTTGTACCCACTACAACAAATCCTCCAGTACAGGCTCCATATTCATTTGGATCCTAATTTCAAATCCTAACTTGTATTACAACCCTAAAACACTCTCCGACTCTATCAGCAATCACCTCCATATCCATATTCAAAGTATTTCCCTACATCACATCAGGCAACACAAATATAAGGAATGCCATAGTTTTACCAACTTCAATGCAGAAGAATTTATCAATGTACTTGGTTCCATAAATTTGTCCTTCCTGTTTAGTCCACCTCTAAAGGATGCTGTTCTAAAATTTAAATGCATCTTCCTGGACATTCTTAATTCCCTAGCTCCCCTCAGGAAAAAAATAAAATCTCACTGTGCACTCTGCCTTACTCATTCCACCTGAGCCCTTATGCACAATAGGGATATGCCTGGAAAAATTGGTTAAAATCTAAACCCACTAACCACCTACAAACCTACAACAACTTTGTAATCTCACAAAAAAAAAAAAAAAAAAAAAAAAACAAGTCAATGCAGAGAAATAAACAAAACAAAACAAAAAAACTATTACCTAAAATCTCAAATAAACCATCATAAGAACCCTAAAACATTCTAGAAAACCATTCACACAATCCTCAACCCTGGTTCTCCCAGTATACCAAACCCATGCCCAAACTGCTCTCCCTCTGAAACTGGCACTATATTCAACTCCTGCATCATAGATTCCATTAACAAATTAATTCAAAACAACCACAACCACAACCCTACTCTTCCTCTCCCACCCCTTGTTAACAAACCCACTTTTCTCTCAAATCTGTCCCTACAATCTACATTAAATTCCTCCTAACCAAACTTAAACCCTGCTCTCCCTCAGTAGACAATCTGCCTACAGAATTCCGAAAACTAGCTGCTAACTAAATAGCCTACCCTATCTCCATTCTAATTAACAGATCTATTCAAGAATCTATAGTCCCTTCTATTTGGAAACATTTTTTTATTATTCCACTTCACAAAGGTGGACAATATATTGAACTCACAAACTATCTGTCTCCCCTCTCAAAAATTCTCAAAAAATGCATTCACAAGCAACTCCTTGAAAATCTTCTTAATGGAAATCCACTCACCTCAACCCAACATTTCTTCCGTCTTAACCACAGTACAACCACTGTTCTAGTTTCCTTCTCTCATACTATCATTAATGCGAAACAAAACAATAACCTGGTATCCTCCCTCTTTTTAGATCTCTCTAAAACCTGTGATACATTCTCTCACCTCATGCTTCTCTCTAAAATATCTGCTCTAGGTTTCTCTAACTCCACTCTCAACTGGGTTTCCAGGTATCTTTTTAACCAACAGCTGTCTGTCAAGTGGCTTTCATCCTTTTCCAACTTCCTCCCTGTTAATACTGGTGTACCACACGGTTCCATTCTTGGACTAATGCTATTCAACATCTTTACTAACAGTCTTCATTCATCCAGTACTCTTTCCTCCCTAATAGAATATGCTAATGATTCTACTATGATCTGCTCATCCGACAATCGCTTGCACCTGCAATCTATTACCCAAAAATACTTTAATTCTATTGAATGCTGTCTAAACAAAACACAACTTGTACTTAACCCTAAAAAAAATCTTCTATTTCTCCCATAGTTGCTATCTTACCAAAAATCTTTCTTCACCATTATATCTCTTGATAATGCCTTAACTGAAGTAGTGACTCACACTAAACTCCTGGGCGTCATCACTGATGATCAACTAAAATTCATCCTATGTGTTCAAAAATGTATATATAAAAAAAAATTATCAAAAACCAAAAACTTGGTATGTGCTACAGAAACAAAAATGCTTACCAATGACACCAGGCTGTCCCTTGCTAATACTTATTTTTTCCCACCCTACTCTATGCCTCTCCTATTCTAACTAACCTATAATCCACCCTAAAAACAGTAATGGAGTACTGTTACAAAAAAATGCAAGATTTGCCACCAACCAACCCTATAACACATACCACTGTCTATCTATAAAACCTTAAACTGGCTTGAGTTACCTTACCAGCTCCTCCTCTCTCAACTGCTCCTCACTCATTTAATAATTAATAAACCTGCTTCCTGTCTTGCTATCTCTTCACTCATCACTTACTATGTACCCAATCACTCTCTCTGGAGCCCCAACCAACACCTGTTAGAAATCTACAAACCTAAATGACTCTTAGGCCAGAGCCTATTGAGCCATACAGTGGCTCTGTCTTGGAACAAAATTCCTCTGCCATCAGATCTATCCCAAATAGTCACAAATTTAAAAAAGCATTAAAACTCATTGCATCCATGTGGCGTCTCCAGGTGCATCTGCAGTTAACACCTACTCATGTTTCTAAGCATCAAATATAGCTTGTTCATATTTGTATCAATAATTTCAAAACCATGTTATGTACAAGGTTTTAAAAGACTTCATCTTAAAGTTTACATAATAGCAAACTCAGCTGCATTAATATTTGACCTCTGTCTAGGGAGGTAAATAGATATTAACTGCTGTTTTCATGATATTAATTTAAATAGATATAATTGTCAACATTTTTCTAAAAACTTAAACAACCAAGTAACACAAACAGAACTCCTTAGCCTCATATGAAAGCTCTCAGCTCAATTAATAAAATGCTGCTGACAGTATGTGTGAAACTTAAGTGGTTGCTGAGATATTGTTAAGTTGTTTACAAAATATTATAAATTTAATAGTTACTGTATTTACTGTGACTTATAAAATTTGGTTTAAGACCCAGAACCTAAAGAATACTACCACTATAAAAATAGTTTGTGCTGAAATGTTTGCCATTGATAATTCTTTCATAACCCCTATAATCCAAGAGATAAGAACATGTGTTTGAAAAATGAGGGCATAATGTGATTATGTTAAAAGGCTTAGGCTCCGCTCATTGTAAGTTACAGAGCAAACTTCCTGAGCTCCATTGGAGTGAATCATATCTCTCAACCTTTTAGAACAAGAAATCTGGACAAAACAATAAATAAAAGTGGGACAGCAATAAATAAAGTGGGACAAAGGCCTAAAAATAGGGACACTTTTTAAATATTTCTCTTACAAGGTGGATAGAGTAAAAAGTTTTGCATTAGCTGGAATTTTCTGAAGGGTATGAAGTCTTAAACTCAAATGTCTGTCATTATTTTCTAACATCAGTCTTTAATGATTTGCCACTAATATGCCAGAAAAAAGCAGAATTTTATGAAAAATGGACCAAAAATATGAGGCAAAAATCTGGACATTCTGCGAAAATCTGTGCAGCTGAAAGGTATACGAATGAGTTAACAGATAGGCTCCTTAACTCTTGGTTTTGCACCTGACTTAAACCTGCCAAACCTCCCATTAACCCTATTCATTCTTTCCCACTTCTACCACTTCTTTGTTCTGTACTACCTTCCTTTTCCTTTCATGAACTACCCTACCAATTTTTTATTTTTTTTGCCTTATTCTTTCACCTAAATATTTGCTTAATTAGTCAACAGAAATTTTAGCTGTCACAGTAATGTTTTTCTTATGTTGTTCTACATCCTCAAAACATATTATTTAGATTCTTCCTACTATTTTTGCATTTTAGTCATCTTGACGTGTTATACTGTTTGTTCTTCTATACTTATAATAACCGGTGTATCATGCTTGTAACTTTTGTGCATGTGTCCTCATGGTAGACAGACATTGCCCACATACCTGGTTTAAAACATAAGTAGGTCCCACCTCCAAGATCCCTGTAACACTTACAGGCACTCTTATTGTCCTCTGCTGGCAGCCTTGTAGAACAACACCATGCAAAATAGAAAAAAATGACTACAAGCGCAGCTAATTTTACTGCTCTGCATTACAATAGCTTCCTATTGATATGCTGGGTACACTCATAATGAAACTGATACAGTGGCATACACAGGAGAAATCTAAAAATGATAATTTGCCTAATAAAGTGAAACATGAAATGATGCATGAAAGTGATACAAAGTACAAATGTCAACACTGATTTATTCCACAATATATAGTTAAATACTATTAAGGGTAGCAACACTAATTTATCCAGGTGTGGTCCTGTCTGGAACTGTATGCATAGTAAAGTTATGCAGGAAGGTTATAAAGCCCTTGGCTGCATCCCAAATAAAAAAAAAAAAAAACTTTCTCACCTAACTGCTTTCACAGAAACAACGGCTTTGTTACCAGACAAAGCCAGTCTGAGTTATCTTACCTGCTCACCTTAGTGCGTGATAGATAAGGTGTGAATACTAGTTTAGGAGCTGTGTGCTGTCTCCTACACTTCACTCACTGCCCCCTGCTGTAAGTACCCAGTTCAGGTCCATTCTGACACTTATGAAGTTGTAATCCTGTTTGTATTCAGGACCTATAAACTCATTTCCAACTTTTCCTAAGTGGGTAAAAGAATCTTTTTACATAGTTAAAACGTGTGACTTTTCTTTATCTCTGATAAATGCTTTTTTTTTTTTAATTATATCACACACTGCACTAACTACATACTATTTTTCTAGACATTGTCTACATCATGTCTAGTGAGAGTGATTATTATTGTCTGTGATGTTTTAACTATATAGAATTGCCTAGATGTGTAGTAATATATTGCAACATCTTGTAACAGTTTGTTCTTTCAACTAATTTTTTGTATAGTATTTCTAATGTAATTTTATAGTATTGGATTATACTGTATTTGCTGAAAATAGGTTCTGTAGACCTAGTCAGACCACCCCGGTAAACAAATGTCAAATAAATAAATAAATAAATAAATCTAATATATATATATATATATATATATATATATATATATATATGTATATACTTGTGTTGGACACTTGACTGAATGTACACTACAGCGACACCTGTATGGTCGACACCATTTGGTCAAACCAGACAGATGGTCAACAGATATGTGATAGTGACACCCCCAAGCAGAGGAATATTACCTTTATCTGGGGAATGAACAATCACAGAGTTAGTTTATATAATTAGCAGGTGTTGTGGGGTAAGGTGAGGCTTGCCCCCCCTGTAAAACTACTTGCAGTTGGTTTAGTCTGTTCTGGGGTAATCCCCAGAGCATGTGCAAAATGTATTGATATCTGTGAGTGTTGGCATAGTGTACATTTGATTAGGTACTTGACACTCAACACACACACACACACACACACACACACACACACACACACACACACACACATATATATATATATATATATATATATATATATATATATATATATATATATATCTTCTTCTTCTTCTTCTTTCAGCTTTTCCCAGTTAGGGGTCACCACAGCAGATCATCTGTCCACTCACGATTGGCAGTGGAGGTTTACAGTGTCGAGTTGCCAGCCCGGAGCCCAACCTTCCACAGAAGGCACACACACACACAAATGCACTCACACCTAGGGCCAATTTAGAGTGTCCAATCTACCTGCAGCATGTCTTTGGGATGTGGGAGGAAGCCAGAGCACCCGGAGGAAACCCACGCGACCACAGGGAGGACATGTAGACTCCGCACAGAAGGCACCCCAGCCGAGGATCGAACCGGAGAACCTCTTGCTGTGAGGCGGCAATGCTAAACACTGCACCACCGTGGCCACGCATATATATATATATATATATATATATATATATATATATATATATATATATATATATATATATATATATATATATATATATATATATATATATATCTTGTACTATTGAGCAAAAGCTCAAACAGCCAAAACCACACTGGCTGAATACACTTTAGCGAAAGTACTTTTCACCGAAAAAGCACTTTTGATAAAGCGTGTTAAAAAAAACTATCAAACAAACAAAAAAATGAAAACACAATACTCACATTTACGCAGGGGAGCAAGCCCTCCTACACTCCCTACTCCAAGATCACACTACAGTGGGGAAAAGGGAATATTCCCTTATCCCCAGTGTGCTACGATCTCAACAACAACCATCTCCCCACAGTTTCATCCCTATCTAAGCACACTTTCGCGAAAGTGCTTTTTCAGTAAAAAGCACATTCATGAAAGTGTGCACGACTATTTCACATTTGGTGAAATGGCCATTCATTAAAGAGTATGGATCCCAGCCATCAAGGAGCCTCAGTCCTTACCACTAACACCAGTGAAGGGGTCTCATATAGGAGGAAAGGATAACAAATACACGCAGTAAAGTGCAATTTCCCTTAAGAGAACACAGAGATCACAGTCAGTCTGGGGCTGGTCACTCCCTTGCTCTCCAGATCCCCAATAAGACTCCCCACTGGCACAGCTATAGGGTCCATTTCTCAGCCTAGCTGAGCAAGCTACAACCTCCAACACCCTTTCTGTCCAACCAGTGCTTCGTGTCCCTGCCCAAGTAGCTGGCACACACACACTTTGAGATAAGAGTTTATACATCCACACAGACACTCCTGGGAAAGGGTGGCATAGGTTCTCCAGCTGTGCCTCTATTACCCAGACTATACGATAGTACTGCCTGCCACCACCCAGCTAATATTTATCAGCTACTCAAAGGCCCTTAAAAGGGTGTCCAATCATTACTGTGTAATATTATTATCCAATTGGTAGTATAACTAAACAGTCAAGACTTATTAGTATGACTTGGTACAGTAATCACTATAAATATGCAATGTACTCTAGAGCTTAACTTATCTCTACACAAAACAGCCACAGTTGAAAGGTTTTAAACTATTTAATAATACATAATAAAAACACAAGACAATACTTCTTACTACACAGTGCTAGTCAAGAGTTCCAAGATGACAGAGAAATACTTAAAATAATTCAGTAGTACAGTTCTGACATCACAGAAAAATACTAAGTCTAATTTTTCTAGTTACTTGCTATTTCTAAAAGAAAACACAAGTCTAAGATAAACTTACATAAGAAAACAGGCAGAGTGCTGAGTTGGATGGTCAAGACAAAAAAGCTTAATAATCTCTGGTTCTCTCTGTTTAAATTGAAATTGCAGTTCTGATTCACATTACATCATTCTTCACACTTTCCTGGGGTTCCCAGGCTACACATTACATCATTTTTCACACTTCCCTGAGTTCCCAGGCTAACATAAACTGCATTTACATTCTTAACATCTCATTTTGTTATCTTGCAGCTGGTCAGGAAGCAGAGCAATAAAAATACATTTGCATGTTTAAATCTAGCAATTTAACTCTTGGTTAAAACTATAGAAAGAATTTCTTCATCTAGACCCTTCGGCACCACTGTCTACATAAAAGGGTCACCACATACTTTACTTTGGTCAGTAGAGTGCACTGTTGTCACATTAATCCCAGTTCCACATGTTTGCATTTAAGACAACAAGCCTATAATTTACATTCAAATGACAGAATTATCTGCAAATTTCTATCTGGTTAGGCTGGCAGCCTTCAAACACACACACACACACACACACACACACACACACACACACACACACACACACACACATATATATATATATATATATTATATATTTTTATATATACATAGAATATTGTGATTGTTCAACTTTGTCAATAATCAGCCTTCACTTCATCTGTAACACTCCACTGCATGTTTCATTACAACTGCTATGATTGCATAACGACACAAATCTATGCTAATGCTGTGTTGTTTTTGTGATTGTTGCATCCCTCAATTTAATACACAAATTCCTATAATACCATAAAGGAATATACTAACCCCAAGCAATGCTTTATATTTGGGCCCCCCTCCTCAAGATAGGTGATTCACCTGCACACCCCTAACTTCATGGCTGCACAGCTTTGACTACAAAGTACACCTATGGATAAAATTTGACAACTGTTAGCAATTTTTCGATATGGATTATATGGATGATTGGTAGTGCTTTTTAAAATAGTTTTATCTTCGTATTTTTGAGTTATATATCTACTTAATCAAATTGTTTCACACTGCTCAATTTTCTTGTAGAAAGACAGGGAACCATGGAATTATAAAGGAACAAATAAGGCTTGCTTGATACAGAAAGAAATGCACTGCTTAAACACTTTTTGTCAAAGAAATGTGCAAAGCCTAACACTAACATATCCATCAAACAGCTGCATAATATAGTATATCATGGCACAAGTCTGCTTTTAACAAAATACACAAATGACTGTTTGTGGTGCAGGCAAATAGCATAAAGCACAGAATACAATTCATATTCATGAATGATGAATGATATATATCAAGTAGCTGTTGTCTGAGAATCTGAGAAACGTGAGGTGAAATCAATGCAAAGAAAGGGGTGCACAAGCCATATGGACTGCATTCCCGGTGGAATTGTGAATTTTCTGGGGGATACTGTCATGCACCAGTGTAAGCACATAGGTGCTTTTGAGTGTGTCATCTCTACGCCTTTTTTTACAAGTTATGGGCACTTGGGTGGGTTTTCAACTTCTTATATAACCAACACTGAAGGATGGACATACATAGTGCTAGAAGACATTTGATTTAACTTCAAATGAGGTTTATCACAGCAGTGACCACACATTTTAGAGGTTATATCCTGTATACTGATTGTATATTCCTCTGGAATTTCCACTTATGCCTGATGCACTTTTCAGGAACACATACTAAATTGTTCCAGAATCAGATCAGGTTTTCTGGTGGGAAGTTGGCATAACAGTTAAAGTGTTTACCTTCCAGACACAAGTTACAGGATTTCATTCTTACGTGGGGTAATTGGTTAGGCTTAAAATGGCCCTCAAGAGCAGTTAGCCTAGTACTACTCTATCTATGAACCTATGAATCAGACAGAAAATTATGGATTCAGAGGGTTTGCCGGGCTTCAAAGCCTCATCCGACTGATGGGCCTCATCAGCACTCTGGGTATCATGCACACTGATATTCATACACAGAGAAGATTATCATGTCTATGTCATCAGACATGGGTATCATTTCATTTCCATCCATGTACTGTATGTTTTACATCCAACTATTATGTGACCATAATGAATGAACAATAGATATATATGGTAGGCTGCCTGGTGGCAGCCATGTAGAACATGTCTGGCACATCAGTATTCCACAGCATGCCTTTGACTCTGGTACCATTCCGCATGATCACATTGCTGGGATTCTGCAAATCCCCTGGGTTATGGCTGGTCACATTATCAGATAACTATAAGCACAAACACTGAGATGTATAATGCAGCCTGTGGGTAGAAAAGAGGTCTTACAAAGCATGAGTTCACACAGTTAGAATAAGATTTTGTTCTCTGGCTGATCCTGTAACCTGATTAAGCAGCTTGACACCAGTAGCTTCATGGCCCTTTCCACAAAAGAAGATGCCTACCTCAGTTTAGGTACGTACCTTTTAACTGCTGCAGGGTGTGGCATCTACTGCTGTAAAAGACAGCTTAAATCCATGTATTTATTGTTCATATTATTATTATTATTATTATTATTATTATTATTATTATTAGTTTCCAGTTCTTGATTGGGAAGGTCTGGCTGGGTAAGAAACTTCTCTTCAGCAGAAGGGAGAAAAGACCAATAAAGATGCAAATTTAACAAATTAATGTAATGTATCCAGGATTTTTTCAGAAAACATGAAATATGTACAAAGTTTCTAATAGTAAAACATATAAAAAAAACATGATGAAACATGACATGATTACAGATGGACTTCAAATAAGAATATTTAAAGTTGGAGAAACATGATATGAGATAGTACAATTTGCACTGTAATAAAATTATTTAGTGATTCAAACTTTTAAACATTCGAATATATAATATAGACCTGTTTTTTGTTGTACATAGCATGTAGCTGTTACTCTGTACACTAATCCACTACATGGCACCTTGGTGTATAGATTATTGCATTTATCTTTTGGCGTACTGTATTTTGGTAATGTGCTGCTCATTGTTTCATTGATATAATTCCCAAGCTTATGACCCTGATTGCCATAACTGGGTGCTAATGTTTTCTAATCTCGGAAATTGTGTAATTAAACTATTACATTTTTCTGTTACTGATATTTGATTTTTACAATTAATTTATGCTGTTATTTTTAACACATTAATTTCTATAAATTTATTCTGGTAGTATGTATGTGGTGGTTTTACATACAGTATATGGTTCACAGTGACTCTGTACAGTGAAACAATGCACACACATCTTTTTGCGTTGCACGTTGCATTGCAAGTGGTTGTATATATGCACCAACACATAGCTGCTGTGTGCACAATAGCATGTATTGAGTACTACTGGTTATGGAAAGCCTGCCTATTACTAAGTGGTGTTCTAAGCACAGTGCATGTGTAATACCAGTTATGATTCCTGTAGTTTACCATTTTATGGGAATGGACATTCATTCCTTCAATTTTTTGTGTTGAGTTTTATAGCTATTAAATGTGATTTTTTTGTGGTAACCATTTGAAATGTTGGGAAACATAGTTCACTAATGTCGAGATGGCTGTTTCTTGGAATATTCTCTTTTCTCCAAGGTATGATAATATTGGAGTTAGCACATATAAATTTAAGGAGGTGTGGAGATCTGTTACATATTAGCTTTTCTTCTTTATTTTTGGTGGAGGGTTTTTGGCATGTTGGTACTTGATGTTACACAAGTGCTGATATTTCAATAGGAAGTGTCTATTCTCATAAATAGATCAATTTCAGAACACATAGTTCCTACCCTCTGGAAACCTCCCACATCGTCCCTCTGCACAAAGGAGGCAACTCCTTAGAGCTGACCAACTATCGTCCTATAGCCATACTATCACCCTTATCAAAAATTCTTGAAAGAGTTGTCCACTTGCAACTAATGCAATATCTCCAACAAAACAAACTACTATCCAACTCCCAACATGGCTTCAGACCCTCCAATAGCACAACCACTGCCCTTCTATCCTATACCAATACAGTCAACCATTATAGAAACCAAGGTCTTTTCGTATCTTCCATCTTCCTCGACTTATCAAATGCCTTTGATATGGTTAATCACAACATGCTCCTCAATACTCTATCTAGTCTCAATATATGCTCCTCCACTATACTGTGGTTCAATAGCTATCTATCAGAATGCCAACAAGCAGTTTTCTGGCAAGAAAAGCTGTCCTCCCTCTTACCAGTTTCCATAGGAGTCCCTCAGGGATCAATCCTTGGCCCACTGCTGTTCTCTTCACTAACAACATCTCCTCTTTACTGCCCACTGCCACAGTAGTTCAATATGCTGATGACACCACCATAATATGTGCTGCCCCCAGCATAAAGGAACTACACACCCTTACCCAACTCAACTTTACTCTAGCAGAAACCTGGTTTACTAAAATACAACTTCTTCTCAATCCAAAGAAAACCAAACTAATCCTATTCACCCCTGGCAGATCATCCAATTCAAACTATAGACTCATCATAAACTCCAAAAGCAATATTCAAATCACACCCACCAACCACACAAAACTACTAGGAGTACAGATTGGTAATCATCTAAAATTTGATATCCATATAACACAAACCATCAAAAGGGTAAACAGAAAACTAGGTCTGCTCTATAGAAACAAAAAATTCATGACTAAACAGACCAAAGTCACTATTGCAAGAAGCCACCTCCTCTCCATCCTTCTTTATGCTTCCCCTATCTTAACTAACCTTCACCAGACTGAACTTCACAAAATGGAATCCTGCTACAACAAAATTGCCAAATTCGCAACAGACTCCACAAATAGGTCCCATCACTGTCTTTCCCTAATGCAACTCAAGTGGCTGGAACTTCCTCAGCTGCTGACTTAATCAAGCCACAGTTGCACATAAACTCTACTACTACCCTGAGAATACACCTGCTCTCCAACAGCTAATTCAGCCCTACACCACCACTAGAGTCCTGAGATCTAGCAACCAAAATCTCATTCAAGTAATAATACATAAAAATGAAGCAGGTAAATCTCTCTTTGCCTGCATAACAGCCCAAACCTGGAACTCACTCCCAAACATTATAACTAGCACTACTTCTAGTACCAAATTCAAGCACCTCCTGAAATCCCATTATTCTAATAATTGGCTCTGCTCTTGTTACACCCCAGGGTAACAATAACTATGCTCAGTTGCTAGGATTCTGCTACACTATAACTTTTCCCTTACTTAGCCCTGTTGATATCCTTGTATATTCATTCAAACATATCATCAGTCCATTAGCAGAAAACATACTCTCACTTGTACTGTTCTTTACTACAACCCATACCTGATACTAGCTATAATCAGCATCTGAAGATAGTATAAAACCTAACATAATTCCTCTTACTCTCATCTTACCTACACCTACACTTTAATTTTACCAGTCTTACTCTCATCTTACCTACACCTACACTTTAATTTTACCAGTCTTACTCTCATCTTACCTACACCTACACTTTAATTTTACCAGTCTTACTCTCATCTTACCTACACCTACACTTTAATTTTACCAGTCTTACTCTCATCTTACCTACACCTACACTTTAATTTTACCAGTCTTACTCTCATCTTACCTACACCTACACCTTAATTTTACCAGTCTTACTCTCATCTTACCTACACCTACACTTTAATTTTACCAGTCTTACTCTCATCTTACCTACACCTATACTTTAATTTTACCAGTCTTACTCTCATCTTACCTACACCTACACTTTAATTTTACCAGTCTTACTCTCATCTTACCTATACCTATACTTTAATGTTGCCAGTATGGGCATTTATTTACTTCTCAGTTATACAAATGCATAAATGTATTGTGAATGTAAAATTATTAATGTTTTTGTGAATGTGAAGGAAAAAAAAACTTGTTTTGTAATAATTGTTCATTCTACTACATGTATCACTTGTCATGTAAATGTTCCCTGTACTACTTTAAAATTCATTAATTGCTTAGAATTGTATTAACCTAATATTGTAACATGGAGCTTTTCTCCCCGGGTCTCCGCTGAAAATGGACCTGTGTCCAGTCGGACTCTCCTGGTTAACAAAAACAAAATAAAAAAAAAAAGACAATTGTCTTATATAGCATAGTCACAAAAAGCATTCCAAAAATACATGTAATGTTTATACCCTTTGATAACATTCTTATTGTGCAAGGTGTGTGTGTGTGTGTGTGTGTGTGTGTGTGTGTGTGTGTGTGTGTGTGTGTGTGTGTGTGTGTGTGTGCAGAGCTAGATCCAGCACTAGGCGACCAAGGCAGTCGCCTAGGGCCCACTGGCTGGGAGTGGCCCCTGCTGGTTGGGAGGAGGGGCCACTGGTTAGGACATTATTTATTTTTTAAGGTCATTCTTCTTTAAGAAGAATACCCTTTGCATTGTGTCTGGTCACATTGATGTGACAGGTGTGTGTGTGTTTTCATCTTCTGTATCTGTGCAATCTGTTGTTTAGGTATTCATCTTCTGCCTGCATGGAATTTGAATCGCTGGAAATGCAGACCATGAATAGACAGATGAGAGGTAAGTGCGTGTGTGTGTGTGTGTGTGTGTGTGTGTGTGTGTGTGTGTGTGTGTGTGTGTGTGTGTATGTGCGTGTGCGTGTGTGTGTGTGTGTGTGTGTGTGTGTGTGTGTGTGTGTGTGTGTGTGTGTGTGTGTGTGCAAAAGAGTGAGGGGGAGCTGTCTCTCAATTGTCCATAGTTTCACAGATTTTCAGATTTTGCCTCATATTTTTAGTTTATTTCTCATAAAATCTGTGGTTTTCTGGGTTTATTGTAGCAAATCAGTGAGGATAGAATTCACTAAGTAATACCAGGCATTTGAGTTTCAGACTTCATATTCTTCAGAAAATTCACAGTAACACAATACCTTTTATGCTAGCAACTTTATAAATTTGTGACAGCAATATTTAAAGTTTGTTCCTATTTTTGGAGCTTTGTACCCCCCATTATTTTTGGGTTTATATTGGATTATCGAACTTTTAAAACTTTGAGTGCCAAATGGTTGACACCATATGTTCGAACTCTTAAAAGTTCAAAAATCAAATAAAAAAAAAAACAGAAAAAAACTACCGGAAAGGTTAAGAAGGGGGGCAAGTACCCCTGCAACTCCCCCATACCCCCCACTCTTTAAGTGTACCAACTCCGAGATTTCACTACAGTGCAGACAATGGAAAACTTCCATTTCCGCACTGTATGGAGATCTCCGTTGAAACATTCACACATTTAAATGTTCGATCATATGGTGTCGACCATATGACTTTCGAACATTTAAATGTTCAACAACATAATATAGATCCTTATTTTTGGCTTTGCCCAGATATTTGTGTGAAGAGGTTGAGACATTTAAATGTTTAACAACATAATATAGATCCTTATTTTTGGCTTTTCCCAGATATTTGTGCAAAGAGGTTGAGAGATGTATGGTGTGTGTGTGTGTGTGTGTGTGTGTGTGTGTGTGTGTGTGTGTGTGTGTGTGTGTGTGTGTGTGTGTGTGTGTGTGTGTGTGTGTAAGAGGGAGGTAGAGGTGTGTGTGTGTGTGTGTGTGTGTGTGTGTGTGTGTGTGTGTGTGTGTGTGTGTGTGTGTGTGTGTGTGTGTGTGTGGATACAAGAAAGGGAGGGAGGGAGGTAGGTGCATACCTCTCAACTCTCCTTGATTTTGACTGAAATTTTAGCTCTGTGCCTCTTAATCCCACCTTAAAGTGGTGACTGTTGGAGAAAAGGTTATAAATTACAATTAATAAATAATGTCAATAATTAAAGTTACAGACTTCTTTTACTTTAGAACATGTATATTCACTCATGTTCTGTTATTCTGTCAATGTCTCAGGTGAATAATATTATATATGAAAAGTGTCTCTGATTATTTCTGGATTTGTCCATGATTGGTTGACGGTTACAAACAGGTGTGTGTGTGTGTGTGTGTGTGTGTGTGTGTGTGTGTGTGTGTGTGTGTGTGTGTGTGTGTGTGTGTAAGAGTTTCATAATACCTCTGAATTGTCCAGATTTTTGCAGAATATCCAGATTTTTGCCTCATATGGTTGTTCTGTTCCTCTTAAAAATGAATGAAGTTACTAAATAATTATAGACATTTCAGTTTCAGACTTCATATCCTTCAGAAAATTGCATACTAAAACAAATCCTGTAATTCTAGCAATTTTCTAAGTTTATGAAAGCAATATGTATAATCTGTCCCTATTTATTTTAGGCTTTGTCCAGATTTCTTGCACTAAGTGGTTGAGATGACTTGTGTGTGAAAGTGAAATGCTCTAGTTAGTGATAGCAGGTGGTTAGTAATTTGCTTAGGCTCAAAACCTGTATGTTAGTCACGAGAACAAAGAGCCTGAATCCTACCCCAACTACTAAGCCACATTTTTCAAGGCACTTCAAGTGCATTTTCAAGGAATTGTGAGCTTCAAGGGAAGAGAAGTTTACTGCTGCCTGTGCTAAGTCTGTTTACAATGTGCAACTGTTTTGTTTAGCAAACTGTATCATTATTGTGGACTAGAGTTGCAAAGTAGTGTTAGTGGCATAATAGGTATCACATTTGCCTACTGATGCACAAGGCCATGGGTTCTAGTCCCGCAGCTTGTAAATAGATTGCTGATACTGTTGCATTTTAAGGGGGGATGGGGTGCAGCAGTTCTGAGTATGTCCTTCTTTGGATGAGATGCTAGTAACTATAAACCTGTTTTCAGTTAGCCATCCATTCCCTATTGCAATATGACCTGCTTACCATTATTATTCAAGGGCAGCAGGCACTGCATGTGTAGACGAAACAATGAAATATAAAGCTGTTTGCTAGCAGGAGCCTCTTCATTACATACTGATCTCTTTAATGTGGAATTATTCACATGACTTTTATTTCTGCAGATATTGTGCATATTGATATTGGTGAATTGTAATGACAGAAGTCTGAGTGGCCTTTTATAGTTGAAATGTTCTGAACTGGGCAGTTTTATCATTATTGGTTCATATGTTTTATTTCATTGCATAACCCAGTGACTACCCATGCTAGGGAATAGACTTCCCATACATGTCAAGCAGAGCACCTCACTGGCCCTCCTCAAGAAAAATTTTGATGACTGGATGGGAAATTGAAAATTCACCCCGGGGATCACGCCAGTGGCTCTACTCGACAGAGGCACTGGGAACTAAGGTTGGGAGGCATGATGCCAGGGTAATCCTATGGGCTAGACTTGTAATGGCTGCAGGGCCATTAGCCTAGTACACACCTATGAACCTATGAAAAATGTTCAAAACTATAAATTTAAAATGTGCTTTAACAAGTGGTGCTGTATTATACAAGGGATATAACGTATTACAACCAGGAAGGTGAATCAAAGAACTCCTACATGTTTGCATGATCAAAAATCTGTGTGCAAGGAGCCTATGATTTGAAAACAGCCCTAAGGTAAACTAAATCCACTACTGGCCAGATGCATTTTCTTTGAATGTGATTTCAATGCTGTTTCAGTGAATGTGAGTTTCAAGGGCAGAGAAGTTTTAATGCTAAATTTATTTTCATTGTGAGACTGTATTGCTTGGCAATGTCTATCAGTGTTTGTGCTATAAAATTTGAAATAATTCTTTTAAATTAAATCCAAATAATGTCTGTAATCACTGTAGAAGTAAAGCAGAAAACAATAAGCACAGTGAAGAGGTTTGAACCCTGCTTGTGGTAACTGGGAAGAAATAGCCAAGTTATGGGACGCTGGAATGGCTGCTGGGAGGTGTTGGTTTTGTATGGGGGGATCCATTACCCTGCCTAGAGCCCCATTTCACCTTGATCTGTGTGTGTGTGTGTGTGTGTGTGTGTGTGTGTGTGTGTGTGTGTGTGTGTGTGTGTGTGTACATGTTTTCTAGCATAATATGCTTTGTGCTGTCCTAGCAA
>NC_056743.1:1043745691-1043828191 GCF_019279795.1 Protopterus annectens | reverse complement strand
TTAGTGTACTGCCACCTATGTGGTAATTCACAGGTACATGTTTTTTCCCAAAGGGGATAACTATAAATTTCTTGGCATTGAGCTTCAGCCCATAGCTCTGGCACCAAGCATCTGTTTCTGTAAGGCCCTTTTGTAGAATATCCACATCATTTGGGGATTCAATAATGGCTCCCAGTTTGCAGTCATCTGCGAACTTTGTTAGCCAGAGTCCCTTAGTATTGGCCTGTACTTCAGAGAAGTAGATGCCAAACAAGAGCGGTCCCAGGACTGAACCCTGAGGTACTCCACTTGTCACTTGTCTGGAGATGGAGTTGGAGTCGGCTACTTTTACAGTGTAGGCTCTGTCAGTAAGCCAGTTGGCAACCCACTGAGTGACGTAGGGATTAATGCCCAGCTTAGTAAGTTTATCCATGATTCCAAAGTGGGGGATGGTGTCAAAGGCCTCGGTGATGTCCAGGTAGGCTGTAAGGACTACCTTACCCTTGTCCATGGCTCTGGAGACTGATTCAAAGAAGTCAGTCAGGTTCAGGAGACAAGATCGGCCCTTCATGAACCCAAATTGCATGGGGTCCAGTGTTTGAAGGTTGCCAATGTCTTTGTTTATAAGTTCCATGATAATACGTTCCATGGCCTTGCAGATCAGGCTTGTCAGACTGATGGGGCGGTAGTTCCCGAGATCCAAGGTGGATTTCCCCTTGTGGAGTGGGATAACTGTAGCTGTGCACCACTCAGTGGGCACGAATCCTGAGGTGAGGCTATGATTAAACATGACACTTAGGTGAGGTGCCAGTTCATTTTGTAGTTCATGTAGTACATAGCGTGGGATGTCATCTGGTCCCATGGATGCTGTATTCTTAGCTTTGGAGAATGCATTTTTTTTACCTGTGTAGCCGTTATTACCAGAATTTCGCAATCTTTCAGTATTGAGATGGGCCCTTTAGGGGGTGAGATGGGGGTGAAGTTTGCACTGAATCGATCTGCCAGGATATTGGCAATATCCCTGGGATCAGTATATTTAATGCCATTCTGTTGTAACTCAGATCAAGATCTGAGCATTGCCATTTAGATTCTTGACATAGCTATAGAATGCCTTGTGGTTGTCTTTGGAATCTTTGGCAATTTTATTTTTGTAACTAGCTTTGGAGGATTTTATGAGGGATCTCAGCTTCTTACTGAGGCTGGTGAGGGAGTTTTTTGCATCCTGGGATTTTCCTCTTTGCTGCAACAGTTTCTTCCTTTTGTTGTAAAGTTTGTTTATGGCAAGGGACCACCAGATTGGCATCCTTTTTTTGGAGGAGAGCATCTTGGTTCTATTGGGGATGGCACGATTCATGCATGAGTGGATGTGCTCGTACAGTGTCTTAGTGTCGGACTCAGCAGTCGAACTTTCAGTTCCCATCTGCATGGGTGTCATGAAGTTTGTCACTTCTGACTTGAGTAGCATGAAGTTGGCTTTGGAGAAGTTTTTTACAGAGGTTTCCTTACTGGTGGGTGGGGGTGGGATGTGTGGATGTCAAGGGTGATTAGCTTATGGTCAGACCTGACCAACGAGGGGGTGACCGTAGGTGTGGAGCATCAAGTTCCCATGTTGGTAATGACCAGGTCTAGGATATTGGAGCCCTTGGTGGGACTAAGGATTAGTTGATCCAGGGTGTTGGAATTTATGAATTCCAAGAACCATTGGGCAAAGGTGTTGGTACACAAGTAGTTTTCCCAGTTAATGACAGGGTAGTTGAACTCACCCAGTATTAGGGTGTTTGGTTGTATCTTAATATTTTCCAGTATGTTTAGAAAGGTGTAGTGAGAATCTTGGGGCATGGTGGGGGATCTGTAGCAAGCTACAATTTGGATTGCAGTCTTAGTTGCACCTGGAGAATTTCAGACGCATTGTGTTGGGCAACTGGCCTGGTGTTGTGAATATCCTTGGTGAATATGGACACTCCTCCACCTTTAGTGTTTCGGTCCTAGTTTGGTGGCCAAAAAGTGTGGTAAGAGTTGTAGCCTGGTATTGCAGGGGTGCTCTCTGGAGCCTTGAACCAAGTCTCAGTTTCTGCACAGATATCAATGTTCTCCAATTTTAGGAATGCCTTTAGAGAGTGCATTTTGAGATTTAGACTTCTAGCATTGAGTAGCATTACCTTCAGATTTTGCATGCTTGTACCTGTTACGGTGGTGGTTTTGTCCTTTGAACTTTGCCTAAAAAAGGCACTATAGTGGTTTCAAGATCCTAAGCCACTAACCTGAATCCCAGGGGAGACAGGTGCAGACCATCTCTGGCAATGCATTGTGGTCTGTTGATCATGTCATCCCAGACAGACAGATACTGGATCCCCTTTGAATGACATCAGAAGCTTAGCCAATTGTTGAAGTCAATCATTTTGTCCTTATACTGTGGTATCATTCTGGGCAAAGGCAGGGTCATACCTGCCTGGGCCACATGATCCCAGAGCTCTTCCATGTCTCTTCTCATGTAGTCCAGGGAGGTATGTCTCAAGTCATTCACTCCAATATGGACAATGACAGAGTCATATTTGTACTGGTGGAGTGACTTGAGTGGATGCGTTATGTAGCAGATCCTGGCACCTGACGGGCAGCTGACTGTAATTTTCTCCTTGTTCAGCCTGGTGAGTGGGACATCAGTGTGCCTGACTATAGAGTCACCTATGACTAAAGTATTGGGTACATTGTCTTGCCTTAGGGGCTGTTGTTGGGTGGCACACTGGTGCTGTGACACTTTGGTTGTGATTGGTGTTTGTTTGCATTTCAGCTTTGGAGGTCCTTGTTGCTTGGGCAGGTTAATGTTAAGGGCCTGCACATATGTGGCTTTAGTGCTGCTATGTGTGGGTGTTGGTGGTGTGGGTTTAGAAGGGCTATGTGTTGCTTGAAGTGTAGTGCAGGTGTTAACCTTCTCTTCTTGACTGTTTAGCACAATCTTGGGTGGAGAGAGCTTTGCTTCTAGTTTGGCTATGTAAGTGCATCTCTCGCAGGTTGTAGTGTTGGGTGGTAGGAGGAGAGGGTTGTCTGTGTACATGAGGCAATTGCTGCATTGCCCTAGTATGCCCAGATTCACCAGGTGGACAGGAGAAATCACCAGAAGCTGACCCTTGGACATGCCTAGTTTGGTGCTTTTTTTTTTTTTTTTGTAATGTACAAGAGCTGTTTTTCCTTACCTTAACAAGGTACTTTGCAATTATAGGATGTTTAGTGCCTACAATTAATTTCTCCTTATTAACAAGGAGAGTTGAGTGCTTGTATCAGTTTAAGGCTTCCTAGTGCTTTCCAGCAGGTTTTAAAGCAAGCTGTAGTCACAGGGATGCTTAAAGGTAAGATGACAAAAAATGCTTTATCCTAAACACTGCAGTGTGCACTAGAGGAGTTAGATGTGAAAGTAGGTAACTTAAGTTTACCCGTCTAAAAAGTTAGGTTTTAGTGGAGAGTCACTATTTTTAAAACAGCAAGATAGATTGAAAGGGGGTGGTCACTTTTGTATTCTGGTACTATGGAATACAGTAGGATGGCCAATAAATTTAAATATTGAAGGGGAGTGATTTCACAAAATTATAATTTTGTGCTTAGTCTCACAAGCCAGTAAAAACAGAGAGGAAATGAGATATATGGTCAAATTAACATAAGGGGAAGGCAACTAGAAAGACAGTGGTGTTTAAGAACACTACAGTAACCGGGTGTGAGGGTAGGGAAAAAAATTACTGCCTGAGTCACAAGAGACAGAGCTGAGGTCTCTTTTCAAGTTTTAATATGCAGTTAAAAGCAAAATACAAATAAAACACAAGGTAAATAAAACAAATCACAGTATTCAAAATAGAAAAAGGCAATAAAGTAATACAACAAATAAAAAGCAAACTAACCTTTACCTCACAGCAAAGTGTAGTAGAGTCTGGGTGAGCCTTTCTAGTAAAAAAAAAAAAAAAAGGTAAAAGATGCAAGAAATTATCAGTTGTATAAAATACAACTGTAAGATAGAGAGTAATGCTGTTACAGTTACAAATTAAGTAGCTATTTGATTAACCTGTTGTAGAACATTGTATTTTTTAGATAGTTTTTAAGAGAGTGCGTGAAGGATTTCATGGGTGTGTCTATCCTTGTAGATGTGGGCATAGTGTTCCATATTTTAGCTATGGAGTGAGAATGCAGAGAATACGCTGCTGATTTAGTTGGTTTATGAACAGTGATTTGAACTTGGTTACTTGATCACAGGGGACGTTTAGGGGAGTGTTTTTGTAGTATAGAATTTAAGGCTGGACAGATGGCTGGGTAATGCATGATTTATATGTGGTGATTAGCTGAATATAGTTTAGGTACTTGGGTAGTTCTAGCCAGTTAAGTGTTTTCAAGGCAGTGCTATGGTATGTATGGCGGTCAACTTTTGATGGAAATCTAGCTATTTTATTGTAACATTGTTCATGTTTTTGAGTAAGTGAGATCTGAAGATTAGTGAATATTAATTAAGGTAATGTGTAGGGTTAAGGATGGAGGAAGGGGCAGAATTAGGGTTAAGGTAAGCACCCCTTCCTAAGGAGGGTAGGCCTCTCTGCACCACCTTTGTAATGGGGTTTATCCCTAACTCTACTGTTGCTTCTTCCTCCAACCCTAACCCAACACATTACCTTAATACTACCTTTCACATAGTATTGCCACTAAACAAGACACACTTAGACATACAAACACACACTAACAACATTAAATCTCTCCCGTTCCCTAACCCTGACCCTAACTCTAAAAGACACACACTCATGCACAAATATACAACACCTATCCCCTACCCTAACCGTAAGCCACAAACACATGGGCAAACACTCTTACCACCTCCATCTCCACTCACCTGTCTTGACAAAACATAAAATCGACATTTGGATCACTTGGCTATCTGTACTATAGGCATTAAACACCACCCCTGCATTCATCAACCAAACGGAAATTTGACAAAATGTAGGGGACCCATATATACTCGTGTATGTATATATATATATATATATATATATATATATATATATATATATATATATATGTGTATATATATATATATATATATATATATATATATATATATCTTCCAAAACAAGTTTCCAGCACTCGCATACTTTCTATGACTTCCACAATAGAAGTTCACGATAAAAAACACAAACCGAACACTAGGTTCAATGTTGAAAGTTTTAATCCAAGTGTGAGTGCACAGAGCAACCATTCAGGTGATTCTCACAGCAGCCATACTGTTACAAACAAAGACCGATGACCGGTTTTGCCCCCTGATAACACTGATGATGCCAGGGAGTGAAACCAGTCACCGGTCTGTGTTTGCAGCAGTATGGCCTCTGTGAGAATCACCTGAATGGCTGCTCTGTGTACTCACACTTGGATTAAAACTTTCAACATTGAACCTAGTGTTCGGTTTGTGTTTTTTATCATGGATTTCTATTGTGGAAGTCATAGAAGGTATGCAAGTGCTGGAAACTTGTTTTGGAAGCTGTACTTTGGCATGCACCTATTGCTTTGGGGTGTATATATATATATATATATATATATATATATATATATATATATATATATATATATATACATATATATAGATATATATATATATATATATATATATATATATATATATATAGATATAGATATATATATGTAGATAGATAATTAAATAATATCATTGAATCATCATTTGATAGATCATCATATGGATAAGCATGACACTGAATGTTCTTTCTGACAAATGGGTTCTGCACAGAAGACTGGACTTGATAGATAGCGATATAGATCGGCAGATAGATCAATACCGACAGCTTACTAGCATACATGTTCATTACAATACTGGTAAAATATTTGTCATAATAATTAACAAGAAAAGGTCACGTCTGGTAGTTACTGAGGAGGTGATAAACCATATGATCATTATCAGACTGCAGCCGTATGAAAGGTGTGAGGGTCTTATCTTATGCTGTGCTAATAAAGCAAAGCATGTAGAAGAGAATGTCAGGTGACGACTAGCATAGGTATGGCATTGACTAGGTAACTCTATGTACACTTCATTCAGGTGGGGCTTATATGTACCAGCAGTATGCTGACTCTTCGATAACAACTGGTAGCAGGCCAGAGTATGGGGTAAGCTCTGTTCAAGGCACTGCTGATAAGTCCATTGAATGTTGGAGTGTCACTGGTGAAAGCTGTGAAAAGATCATGAAATACTGCAGCATTTTAGGTCTGTTCCAGAGAAGCACTACTGCCACACTTCAGCCTCTAGTGACAGTTTGCACCACTGGCAACCAGTCTCCCTTAGGCAGGGTTATAAAATGATGTTAGATAGCGATAGATATCTAATGTACTGTAATCCACTTGACTATTACTATATATTGTATTGTTTACTCTCTGCAGATGCTTGGAGCTTTTCTCCCCAGGCCTCTACTGAAAATGGACATGTATCCAGTTAGACTAGCCCGGTCAACAAATGTAAAATAAAATAAATAAATAAAATAAATGTTGCCATCAAGGGAACTACAACATGAACTCACATATTTTATTAGATGGTTTGTAGACTTTCTGTGGATTACATGGAAATGGGCTATGATAATCCACAATATAAAATATGACTCCAGCATTTCACACTAACAGGACTTCCCAAAATGGTACTATGTTCACTGAATTGCATCTTATCAAAAAATACTTCTCCTAATGTATTTTGTCTAATACAGACTTCAGTGAATTCATTACCATGCAGTAGTTTTGTTTTAGAGTTATAAAATATTCATATTTTTCATTACCTGGTAGTGCGGGGTCCTATTTTGGAGGTACAGGGGCCTTACCCTTTAAAAAATGTAAGACTTTTTTTGTTGTTTTCAATGTAATCCAATGAAAATGTTTTGACTGAATTAGGTATAGGTGAGCTACATATTTCAGTGAACAATATCTGCCACAATTCCTAGGGTATCTAATCTCTTTGTGCCAAGCAATCTGCTTGTTAGATACGGTAATACAGTATGGAGACAACTCCACGCTATAGTACTCATAATGTAATCTCTCAGATATGGCCTAACATCTGTTTATTAGCCCTGTTTATTAAATGTGTAATCCTGAATAAAGAAATCTGGTTTACCTAACTCTACTTCTAAGATTAAAATAAATTTATTCACTGTTAGCCAGAGCAATTTAGGCACATAGTTGAAGCTTCATATCCTGTTCAAAAACACACAAATTAGAAAGTTACTTTCTACAATATTTCCTATATTATATACTTGTGTGAAGCTAACACAGAGTCGTTATTAAGATAAAGATAAATGCAGGTGACTTGGGAAATAATAAATTCACCTTAAACAAGGCTTCTGTATCTTATTTAGTTTGTATGTGGTACAGTAATGCAGCCAAACATTTTGAGTGGACAAGAGCAGACAGGAATACATGTTTTTATGAGCATCTCTCAGAAACACTATGATTGATATTGCAGTTAATCATTGTAACTTGTTAAACTTATACTTACAGATCTGTACACAGCTTGATGAAGCATAGAATTACTCATGTGAAACGTAAATAGCTGAAAAAGATGTGCATGTTTCTTGCAAGCGCAAGATGGCAGAGTCTGAAGAAATGCATGCATTTTTAATATGTAGCGTTTTGGTGAAACAAGATGAAACTTCACTGTAATACTACTGATATGTCAAGTTATCAGACCTAACCCAGCATTTTGTACTTTGCTCTTGAGCTGAAGTTAGCTGTCAGACATTAGTCATTTCCTTGTGGAGGGGATTGTGACAAATGACTAACAAATGTTGGCACCCCTGACGGTAAATAACTACAGACATTTGTCACTGTTCTGAATGGGTGTCATTGGTTTATCAAGCACCTTGAGAATTTTGTATTTTAATCAGTGTCTGCTACTTGTAGGTCATGAAATAAAGTAAATAAAATAATTATGAGTAATTTCATCCTATAATAAACTTACGATTCCATATAAAGGTGGGTGAGTGTAAGCTTGCCTCTCTGACAATCTTCCTGAATGTACACCGTTTACACTTTGCATGACTTTCCTTGTATCTATGACATTGGGCTGTAAAGATTTTAAAGTGACAGCCATCAATTTTGTATAAATAACTTAATACATGTATCTTTTCTTACATTCATTGTTGTTTTTGATATCATTTTTAATTTTCTGTATGCTTATTTTTATAATTCATATATGTACATGAGTTTAAGCAGCAGGAAGTGTATTTTCTAGAATGTCCAGCTCTTTATTAAATATTTCAGTTTTGCAACTCAGGTCTGATGATATAAATCAAGAAAGCACTGACTATGGCCCAGGTGTCCTAAGTTTATTTAGCAGCTTGGGTGCTGGAGAGACTAGGGTGTGGAGGGATGGTATCAGCACCTGTTGTTGCCTCACCTGTTCTTTGGAGAGGGAAACAGAATAACTTGAAGCACTGCTGACCCCAGCAGAAATGCTGAGGAATTGCAGGATGCAGCTATGGGGCCAGTGTGTCTTTTTCTTGAACATAAACTGGCTCAGTACTAGTTTGCTGAGCTGCAAGCCTAGTAACTACTTATAAATATAAAGACCTATCTTTAGGGGGAATTAATAGGTTCATCCGTGTCTTGTCCTGAGCAAAAAGTGAATAAGACAGCATAAGTGTCTTGCCCTGGTCAGAAAATTAACATGACTGGCTTTTGCCCCTATAGGAAGAATGAAATAATTAATAGGGGGAGGAGGAGGGATGGTAAGAGCTGAGAAGAATACCAATTGTAGTCACTGAGGGGTGTAAAAAAGCATTTCATTGGCACCAACCTGCCCATAGTCTTACATAACCTTGTCACTGCAGTATCTACTTTTAATGAGTTTTTGGGATTCTGTTTTTCCTACAATATCATCTAAGCTTTGCAACAAGCTTCCAAACACCAGCAAAAATTAACCCAGGAAATTCCTTTTAAACACAACCTTAAGCAGCATTTTTATACTACACAAACTGGTGTTATAACAGAGATTTTTTCTGCCTTCCTTGTCAATATATTTAGTAATTATTTATCCCCTCAGTACTTAGCTAATATATTTTTTGCTGCTGTTGTCCCAGTGACTGTCAGTCATTAACCTCTTTCTTGACAGTTTGCCCATTAATTCACCTGGATGAGGGTTGACTGGCTAGGACAATCATTTAGTCATCAGGTGTGGTTCAATTTTTATCTTTTTTAACCCTATTCCTTGCATGATAGCTTACATTATCTTTATTCCCCAGAATTCAGTACATTGCCACCCTTACACTCTGCACAAGTATATGCTGTAACAGTATTTTTTATACCAGTTGTGAATCACTGCTTCTATTAGAGTGTTATTATTTAATCTTTCTGTCCACCTTTGACTAATCTTTCTGCATTTACATATGAATGTAATGAACTTCAGTTGTTGTTTCTTCTTTTTTTTTCATTGCTAATTAAGATGTTCTGTAATACAACTGACTTATTTAGATTTATTTTGTTTGAGTGCTTGTGATGTTTTTGATTCTATATGTATTGCAAGATGCTTTTGAATCTCTATGCATTTGCTGTTCATGTATATTGGAGACGTCCCCTTACAAGCCTCCACTGAAAAAAAAGAGTTCTCCTGCTGGAACTTCTTCATTAAAAAATGCCAATAAATAAACAAGAACCTATGTAATGTACAAGTGTCATTCTGCTCTTTCATGACCTTACGTTTAATACATGATATGATATTAAGAACTTTTTGTATATGACAGATGTTAGCATGACCTACAATGGTCTTAGTTGTGTCAGTGAAGTTTGGAGGAATAGGAACAAATGTATTCAGCTGGAATTAGCATGATAAGGTATACGGACAATCACAGATGGAATGTAAATAAATATTCTATCTAACAAAGAAGGTTACAAATGAAATTGGATTGACGTGGCATTCCCATGATGCGCATCTGCACCATTCATGTCTAGAGTACAGAAATTAGCAAGTTAATAAATAACTGACTATTACTGCCTTTCCTAGATAGAAGGGGTGGAGATGACATTTGGTTTATCTTGTTTTCTGCTATGTGGGTCACATGATAATCGCTGCAAGGCCAAGCAGAACGCATTGTTGTCTCCAGTATTGTTAAAGGGAAGACATATACTACCCTGTCATATCAAACCTTGACTCGGTCAGATAACTATGTAGTCTGATGATTGCAGATCCATGTATGTTATGCTGGCTTCAGTTATGGACCCTAATCTGCAGGCATTTTACTATGAAGATGGGATGATCTGTATGGTAAATGGATATGTAACGGTCCTACTTTAGACTAATAATGTATGCAAAGTTTGTATGGAAGTCGGGAAATTGACAGGTCAGTGAGGAAGGATTAATCGGGGAAATATACCATAAATAATGTACATATATGAAAAAAAATCACCATATCTGTCATGCACTAAAAGAACAACCTAAAGTGCATTAAGTGTTTACACTTTTCCAGAGCTGGATCACGGTCAAATGGGTCCCTAGGCAGGGTAATTGATCGGAACCCCCCCCCACCATCCCCCAGCCAATCCATTGTCCCATTACAAGGATATTTCTACCAGTTATCATAAACACTGTTCAAATCTGTCAGTGTGCTGTTTTCAAATCACATTTTCAGGACCATGCATAACTGCATGTGTTCTTTGAGTCACCTTCCTGACTGTATTAAATTAAATTCTTTGTATAATACGGTATCACTTGTTAGAGCGTGTTTTACATTTGTAGTTTTGATCATTTTTACAGTATGCAACGAAACAAAATATATGAATCAATAATGATAAAACTACGCATCTCAGATCATTTCAACCAAAAAGGCCACTCAGACATCTGCCATTACAATCCACCAATATCATTCAATACATACAATCTCTGTAGAAATAAAAGTCATCTTAATAATTCCACATTAAAGAGATCTCTAGCTAAAGAAAAGGTTGCTGCTGGCAAGCAACTTTACAATTCACTGTTTCATCTACCAATTCAGTGCCTGCTGCCTTTGAAGATTAAATTGCCTACATTAAAAAAAAATGGCAAGCTGGTAATATTGCAATAGGGAATGGCTGGCAAACCAACAACAGATTCATAGTTACTAGGTATCTCATCCAAAGGAGGACACACTCAGGAGTGCCACAACCCCATACCCCCTTAAATCACAGTATCAACCACGCATCTACATCGTGCAGGAGTAGAACCCAAAGCCTTTTGCACCAAAGACAAGTACACTGAAAGTTGTGCTACTAACACTGCTTTCTTTTGCTATAGCACACAAACAGATGGACATTTGTTAAACAAAACAGTTGCACATTGAAAACAGACTTAGCATGAGTAACAGTAAATTTCTTTTCCTTGGTGTCTTCTGTAACCAAGGTACAGAGTTTGAGCTGGAGCAAGTTAATGAACTAACCTGCCATCCCCAACTAGTGCATTTTACTCACACACACACACACACACACGCACACACGCACACACGCACACACACACACACACACACACGCACACACACAGACACACCCACACACACCCACACACACACGCGTGCATGCACGCACGCACACATGCACGCACGCACACACACGCATGCGCGTGTTATCGAAGGAATGTATGTCTCATCTCATGACAGCAAAGAAGGAATGTCTCATCAGAAAGCAAGTTTAAGTTCCACATGAGGAAATAAGAAGCAGCAGGACAATTTAAATGTGCTTCCATTAACACACACATAGAAGTAGCAGCAAGAAGGTAAAATTGTATTGATGTGCATGTGTGCACTGATGTACACACACAGACGCAGGGCAGATTCCCAAAGAAGAATGCCATTAAAGAAGTTAAAGAAGACTTGTAATTTATTTTTTTTTAATTAAAAATGAAATGTTGTGGCAGACCCCAGCTAGCACCCACCCCCACCAGCAAGCTTTAAGCAACTGCCTAGATTGCCTAGTGCCAGATCCAGCTCCGCACTTCTCACCATTACATACATTAAGGCTGCCACCCTTTCCAATAGCCAAAGTGTGACATTTGTTATGGAAATGTGAGAGCTTGTAGGACAAATGATATCCATAACCAATTCAAAGGATAGGGCTTCACTTTATTTTTGCCAACATAAAAGCTGACTCATATAGAATGTATACTTTTTCAGTTGTTTCACATAACAGTATGGTGTTTTGGATGTTAAATATATCTTTATAGATTCATAGAGTAGTACTAAGCTAACTGCCCTTGCGAGCCATTTTAAGCTTAGCCAATTATCCCTTGTGAGACTCAAACCCTGCACCTAGTGTTTGTAAGGCAAACACCTTAACCATTAGGCCACCCTCCCTATATAATAATCACTGGAGTCTTAGAAAACTTTTTTTACCCTAAAACCCAAGTACATTTACCATTTCTCATGTGTTTTGCAGGAGCTACCCAAATAGGGACTGTCCTGTAAACAGGAACAGGTTGTAACCCAAAAGTGGGCACTTCATGCATACACAAATATCAGCAGAATATCCCAGTTTCAGACAATCATTTGGTCAATCATTATTTTTCAAATTGGTAGCCTGAAGACTTCTGAGTAGTGCCACTCGTTATTAAGGTTTGGTTAGCAGTTCAGATACAGGATGGCAAGTAGGGAGGTAAAGGAGTGTATTGCCCAAACCCAGTCTTCCTTGGCTAGAGAAGAGTGAAGGATTTTGTCACCATTGGAGTTAGCTGTTTGAATGTGCAGGGAAGCTGAAAATAAGAAAACATTAACAGACAGAGACTGCACCATTACTGCTCTTTTATTTATGAAGGAATATGCCATTATATAAGACAGGCATGCAAACCAAACTTTCCTCCAGAGTCCCTATTCCCTCCCTTATATCCATGAAGACTCCTAAACAATATATATCTATGCCAGCCCACTCCTTTATTTAGATACTAATTTACTCAGTTATTAGCCATTATGATGTGAACTAGTCCTTCTGGGCCCCTTTTCAGCCATATCTTGTTTCACAAAGGAAAGAGTAAATGCTGTCTATAAGGATAGTTTAGAGTTGCTGATTAATCAACATTTTGAATGTAGGAGGAAGCCAGCATACCCAAGAATATCTTACATAGACAGCAAAGGCATAGAAAATTCCATACAAACAGTGACCAGAGGCTGGAATTGAATGTCTGACCCTGGTGCTGTGAGGAGGAAACCTTAACTCCTAAACTGTTATGCAATCCATCATCAGCCTTCATCAGCCCACTAACATTTGACCACCCTAAAATAAACAAATTATTGTACACCAATGACTTCACCCTTTACAGTATAAATTCCTGTCAGTAGAACTTCAGTGTCATGCTGAAGAAAGGTATTTTCAGCAAGCTAGTTATGAAATAACTATTACTCATTCAGAAGCAAAAGCAGTATTATTTTACACTGCCCCCGATTATTTAATATTCATCGTAACTAGGCTACCCATCTGAGCATTCACATTACTGGAACAGTACAAACAAGCCATATCATGACCTCTGACCGCATCCCTTCACCTCCTTTTCCGTTGTTTCCTTTGAGATTTTCCATACGCGTATGTGTGTGTGTGTGTGTGTGTGTGTGTGTGTGTGTGTGTGTGTGTGTGTGTGTGTCATATTCTACAAGCCATAAACAATTTATCCATATATCTCTCTATCTATCTATCTATCTATCTATCTATCTATCTATCTATCTATCTGTCTGTCTATCTATCTATCTATCTATCTATCTATCTATCTATCTATCTATCTGTGTATAACATTCTCCATGCCATATTAGCAGGCATCCAACAACACATACAAGTGATTTTCCTCATTTTCCTTAAAAAAAAAAAAACATAGCTGGGAAATATCTCAATTCCTCAGGTATACCCTGTCCACTGCTGCTTTCTCTGATAACATTGTCTGACTACAGACCATCTTAAATCTGATTCCCATTTTATTAATCCGACCCCTACTGTGAACATCTTAAATCTGATCCCCATTTTATTAATCCGACCCCTACTGTGAACATCTTAAATCTGATCCCCATTATATTAATCTGACCGCTACTGTGAACATCTTAAATCTGATCTCCATTTTATTAACCCAACCCCTACTGTGAATGCTACTGAGCTTTTTTTGGCAGAATATCTGGGTTACTTTCTTCTTACTTTCAAGCTTCTCAAACTACACCATTCATTGTACAACTCTGTCTCATGCTGTCCTACTACTTTCGGCACCAAGAAGCTCTGACTTTCCTGCTCCTCACAAAATTCCACCCACATCCTTGTATGAATTATCGTAAGAGAATATTTATCTCTTCTGGGACCTGACATTTAGAATGAATTCCCTTCTTGCTTGAGATGCCGTGCTAAGCTAACCTTTGTCAGGCACATTTTCTTTGTTCTTTTGTACAAGTGTTTTATTTTCTAAACCCTAGATCAGACACAACAGTGATTTCTTTGCTATACTCAGCTGCTGCTAAACATCTGGCTAATGCCAATCCTTCCCTTCCTGATAAGGATGGGAAATCCTTTGAAAGTTTTTTTTTGGGGAAAAGTGTATTCCTCTCCAAAAAGTAGTTTTCGAATTCTCATTTGTCAAGCTCACATGTTAGAATTTATTCTTCTCTCTTTTGAGCATATGAGGAACATTATCTCAACTTTTCCCTCACTTGAGGAAAAAACATATTTGTGCAATCTTATTACTTCTGTGCCTCAGGTGACTGCTTACTCTTTGAAATGTGCTTATGATCCAGCTGATGCCAGTTCCAGAGCTGCTGCCACTAGAACTGTTAGGAGGAGTTTTCCTTGCTTGTATTCTCAAATGTTCTTGTGGATGTTAAAGCTGAAATTTTGAATTCTCTCTTAGACAGGGACATAATGTTTGAACCATCTGTTGCAGATGTCCTTAAAATGTGCCATGAGAGAGGGAAGCTGATACAGGAAGTTTCACAGATTCTTTTCAGCCTTCCTTCTACAAATTTGTCAAGGGTTTAATGCCATCTGTGCAACATTTTTCAAATTGTCTTTTTCCTTGTTTGGATGACTTGCTTATCTTTGCAGAGACACAGCAAGTTGCTGGTAAGCAGACTTTTAAAAAATATTGCCCAGAGTGCTCCAAAAAGAACAGAGGAATCCCCAGAATAAAAAGAAAAAAAAAGACCTGAAAAACCTTACATTTTTACAAAAATCTGAACCTTCATTTCTCTCTTTGGCAAAATATAATTTCAGACAAATGTGTTCTGTGAGTGATTCATCATGGGCACAGATGTCAGTGGGGATGTCTCCCCCCTGTTCAGGGGATTCCTCCTCATCTGCCAGATCAAAAGTTTCTTTTCCTGTCTTTCAGCATCTGCTAACCCAAGGAGTGATAGAAGCTGTCCTTCCTTCTCATATATGAGAAATATTTTATTCAATAATGTTTCTGCTGCCAAAGAAAGAAGCTACATGGAGACCAGCCCTAGAAGTTTCCTATTAAAACCAGTTTGCAACACTTCCCAAGTTCAAAATGTTATGTCTCCATATTGATCATCACATTCCTGTAGCATCAGATTTCAGACATTTTTAAGGGTTTCCATGTGTAGATCACAGTTTTCTGTGTTATACTCTGGGGTATTTAACTGCTCTAAGAGTATTTACAAAGTGTTTAGCTCCAGTGATACCCTACTGCAAGACTGCAAGGTAGTCATGTTTTTTTCCCTTATTTGGGTGACTTGCTTATCTTTGCAGTCTTTTGTAGTGTTAGGAATCTGTGACTTGGATGAAAGATCTCCTACACAGACAGACTGAAATTATATGACAATTTCCAAAAATATTGTTTGACTTCTTCTCAGGATTGTTTTCATAGGTGTCTCCTGGATACCTCAATTCAAAGAGCTGTTCTCACATAGGAAAACAGCATATCTATATCTATCTATATCTATATCTATAGTTATACCTATATCTATGTATATTTCTATGTCTGTATCTATATCTATTTCTATGTTTGTATCTATATCTATATCTATTTCTATGTCTGTATCTATATCTATATCTATATCTATATCTATAGTTATACCTATATCTATGTATATTTCTATGTCTGTATCTATATCTATTTCTATGTTTGTATCTATATCTATATCTATTTCTATGTCTGTATCTATATCTATATCTATATCTATATATAGCTTTATCTATAGCTATATCTATTCTTGAGCTTTTCACTCAAACAAAAGTCTCCACAAAGGAATTTCTCGGGATACTAGCATTCATGGCATTTGTTATTCTCATGATTCCTCTCGGAAGACTCCACATGAGAAAATTTCTATGTTCCCTAAAATCAGTATGTCCCAGCTTCAACATCCCACACACTGGGGTTTGTGAGTAAGGAAATTCTTTGGTGGGGAGATGAATTTTATTTGAGTGCAGGTCTTCCATTTTCCCTTCCAGATCCAACACAGTTTATAACATCAGGCACCTCAGACTTTGTCTGGGGAGTAGTGTCTATGGGAATTGAAGTGCAGACTCTTTGGAAATAGAATAGACCAAAACATAAATGTAAAAGAGTTGGCAGTCAAAAATGCTCTTAACTTAATCACCTATGGTCCCCAGGACCATTACAAATTATTATAGACACCACCACAGTAATGTGGTACATAAACAAGTGGGGAAAACCCAATCTTACCCTCTGTGCAGACTAATTATGGTAGCCTGAGATATGGCTTTTCAACACAGTCTCACTCTACAGGTATCTTAAATCCCATCAGAGCAAAGTATTGTGGCAGTCAAGCTGAGCAGGACCAGGACAGCCCTACACCAATGGAAACTGAATCAGGGGATCTTGCAGGAATTGATCCAGCTCTTGGGAACATTTCTCTTTGCCTCCACTCACAACAATCACTTGGCAAGGGTTTGCTTCAGAACTCCATGCAAGAAGCCTTGGAAAACAGATATTTTTTTTTATTTTCCTTGGACAGAAATGCTACTGTATGCTTTTTCACACTTTACACTAATCTCCAGGGTCATTTTGAAGATTCAGAAGGACTATCCAAAGATCATTGTGGTGACACCCTTCTAGCCCAGGCAATAGTGTTTCTCCCTTCGGTTAGAAATGGCCATGGGCAATTACCATAATCTTCCTCGCAAACTGAACCTATTCACAAAAGACAGGGAGTGATCAATGCATTCAAGATCAAAGTAGCTGAAACTAACTGCCTGAATGATAGAGTTTTAATGCCTTTTAGGCACACATTTTCTGATGTGTAGCAGATATTAAAGGAGGCAAGAAAACCTGCAATTAGGAAATCATATATTAGCAAATGGATATGAGTTTCTAGTTGGTGCCAAGACAAGAACCAGGGCGCTTTAAGGCTGGTGTTTCTCTGGTTCTGTAATATTTCTGTGAGTTATTATCCTCTTGCCTTTCTTACTTTTCCATCAAGGTACACACATCAGCCATTTTAGTATGTCTACCCATGGATCCCCTCCTTCAATGCAATCCTATGTAAACATATTTTTGAAAAGGGTGTTGCATACCATTATGATTAGATGATTCAGTAAGGATATATGCCAGTGGTGAAAATGGCAACGCTGTTCATAAAGGGTGGGGATAAGTGTCAATGTGAGAATGCAAAGAAAATGTTAATCAAGGATACAGATAAGGATATGTGTCAATATGAGAATGCAAAGAAAACATTCGCAAATGGTACAGATGGGGATATTTGTCAATGTGAGAATGCAAAGAAAACGTTAATCAAGGATACAGATAAGGATATGTGTCAATGTGAGAATGCAAAGAAAACATTCTCAAATGGTACAGATGGGGATATTTGTCAATGTGAGAAGGCAAGGAAAATGTTTGTAAAGGGCACAGATGGGGATATGTGCCAGTGGTGAAAATGGCAAAACTGTTCATAAAGGGTATAAATGAGGATATATGTCAATGTGAGAAGGCAAAGAAAATGTTCATCAAGGGCATAGATGGGGATATGTGTCAATGGGAGAAGGCAAAGAAAATGTTTGTAAAGGGTACAGACAGGGATATGTGTCGGTGGTGAGAATGCAAAGAAAATGTTAAACAAAGATACAGATAAGGATATGAGTCAATGTGAGAAGGCAAAGAAAACATCCTTAAAGGTTACAGATGGGGATATTTGTAAAAGTGAGAAGGCAAAGAAAATGTTCATCAAGGGTACAGATGGGGACATGTGTCAATGCGAGAAGGCAAAGAAAATTTTTGTAAAGGCTACAGATGGGGATATGTGTCAGTGGTGAGAATGCAAAGAAGATGTTTATCAAGGGTACAGATGGGGATATATGTCAATACGAGAAGCAAAGAAAATGTTTGTAAAGGATACAGATGGAAATATGTGTCAATGTGAGTATGCAAAGAAAAGGTTCATAAAGGATACAAATGGGGATATGTGTAAATTATAAGAATGAAAAAACAAAATGTTCATAGATGGTGCAGTTCAAATGTCAATGTGAGACTGGAAAAGTGTGCACAGAGGGTGAAAACATGGATATGTATGAGTAGGGAGAAAGAACATTTTTCATAGAAGGTGCATATAGCTATATTTTTCATTGGGGAGACTGGAACATGTTTATAAAGGGTACAGATAGTAATACACGTTACAGAATGAAAAAAAATAATTGTAAGTGGTACAGACATGGATATGCATCAATGGGGAAATGGAAAAATGTTCATTGTGTTCAGATTTATGACCTGAAGGTCATCATAAGTCAATAGTTATTCACAGATGAGCTAGAGGGTACACTGTATTAAGATGAATATCTTCAAGATAAAAGCTTGCCCATAAAAACTAAACTGATGTTGAAATGAGAGTTGACTAGAAGAGGAACTGTAAGAGAAGTCAAGGAATGGTAGTCTTCCTAAGGCAAATTACCAAACATAGGCTCCAAACAAAGTCCCAGAGTGCAATAAACTAAGTGCTGTTCATCACAGTACAAAAAGGCAGAAATGACATTTACTGGCTTTGTCAGATCCTGCTTCACCGAGACATGACAATAAAGACCTATTCAGGGAATGGGCTTGACACTTAAAAATGTATGACCTGCCCTTAACTGGTACACCTTATATACAACTCTGATATTGAGGTAATAATAAATGCAAGCTTTGTTTTACACACTAATGTTGTCTTTTTATTTTCAGGATATTGGCTAAGAAAGTCATGATGGTTTGGAAAAACAACAAAGAACTTTAAAAAAACTCTGTATTGAAATTGTTTGGTATTTCTTTCAGGTGTAACTCCATGCTGCCCTGGAACATGTATCCTACAGGCTTTTAAATATTCTATTTTTGTCACCAGGGACTACATTTGCTTTCAAACACTGAAGTTAGACTGAGAGGACAGTTGTTTTCTGTTTCTGCCTTTCTCCCTTGTGCATTAAGGAAAAGGAATCAAGTCAGCTTTCTTCCAGTCTTCAAGAAACTTAAAGTTTGCTCATGATTTAAGAAAAAAAACTTAGTTGGTGGTACCAACAATTTATTTATTTTATTTTTATTTTACATTTGTTGACCAGGATAGTCCGACTGGATACATGTCCATTTTCGGCAGAGGTCTGGGGAGAAAAGCTCCAAATTTACAAACAGATAAAGACAAGCAAGTTACAGTATATGCACAAACATATTCTATTAATATAAAAGTTACAGTCTCACATTTCAAGCCTATGAAGAATACAGTTTATATTCAGAAATATACAAATATGTTACAGTTTCTTTTATCAAATCTATAGGTGCAGCTATATACAGAGTATCTGCTAAGATGTTACAGTTTCTCTTTTCAAACCTTTTAGTGTAAGAGGTAAGTCACTATGAATAAAAAATTGTAGGGATATGGAAGTAGATTAGGCTTTAGTCAGAGTTAGAGCAAGGACATAACCAGTGAGTTTTAAAATACTGGGTTAGATTTTTTTTAAATGATTAAGGGAGGGGTTCAGAGTAAGGTCAGATGGGAGTGAATTCCAGGTTTTGCCTACTGAATTTGCAAACAAATATTCTCCAAATAGGTTGTTAGCTTTAATAGATTGAACCAAAAGTTTTGTAGTGGAACGAAGTGGCCTAGCGTTTTTGTAGGGATGGATAAAGTTTTTAAGGGAGGGCATTTTTTTTTCTGGATGGTTAATAACCTTGAATGCTGCAGTAAGATGATTATATTGAATTAGCCTGGGAAGTTCTAGCCATCCTAAGAGGTTTAGGTTTTGACAGTGGTATGTCCTGTAAGGAGTTCCTGTGGCAAACTTGGCAGTTTGATTGTAGCAGCTAGAGAGCTTGCTGAGATAAGTTTTGTTCAAGTTAATGAGTATTGGTGAGGCATAGAGTAGAGTTGAAAGCAGATGGGTATGGGCAATGGCAGTCCTAGCTAGAGGGGTGAGCAAAGGTTTGTTTTTGTATAGGGAGCCAAGTTCGGTTTTAATAGTTTGATTTACGTGCTTATCATATTTGAGGTTGTTGTCTATTATAACACCTAGGGGTTTGGTATACATATCTGGTGAGATTATGGTCCCATTGTTAGATGTTATAGTAAACGAAGGTTGAGAGGATTTGTAAGTAGGGGAGAAGAGCAATAGCTTTGTTTTATTAGGGTTTAATATCAGCTGTTGATTAGAGATCCAGCTTTCTACTGTATTAAAGATTTTCTGGGTTAAACTAAGGCGATCTGTAGGGGTAGAGGCTGAGCAAATCAGGGTGGAGTCAGCATATTGTATACAGGTTGCATCTGGGATTACAGTGTGGAGGTCAATGATAAAGAGGGAGAAAAGAAGGGGACCTAATATGGAGCCTTGAGGGACACCAAGGGTAACAGGGAGAAAGGTGGGGAGTTTGTCCTGCCAAAGGACAGCCTGCTGTCTTCCACTAAGATAAGATTGAACCCATTGTATGGCATGGTGGTTTAGGGATATTTTCTTTAGGGTAAGTAAGAGTAGCTGGTGATTAACCATGACGAAAGCCTTGAAAAGATCGAGAAACAAGGCAGAAGATAGTTTGTTGTTGTTATGGTTGGAATTTATGACATTATAAAAGGAGAGGAGGGCTGTGGTGGTACTCTGCTGTGGTCTAAATCCATGCTGGGAGTTGGCCAGAAGAGTATGTTGAATAAGGTAGTGTAAGAGTTGTTTATGGATACACTTTTCCATAATTTTAGCCAGCGGGGAAAGGATAGTTATTGGTGTATAGTTTGACAGTTCAATGGAGCTGTCTCCTTTGTGGAGTGGTATGACATGTGATATTTTCCAGATACAGGGGATAGAGGCTTTAGTTATTGCACTGTTTACCATAATAGAGGAAAGGGAATGCTATAATATCAGCAGCTTTTTGCAGGTAGTCTGCAGGGAAGAGGTCAACTGAAAGGGTGGGTTGTTTGAGTTTTTTAATTAGGACTCTAATGAGTGAAGTCAGAACTTTTTCAAAGCTGAAGGAGAGAATGTCACTGAGTTTAAGGGTTTCAGCATTAGGACAAGTGGGTTTAAGTTTGCCAACAAGGGGCTGGAAGGTTTCTGTAAAGAAACTATTGAATGTGTTGGCAATGGACTCTGGCGATATTTGGGTTGGGGCTGAGGTTTGGAGCTGTGGATTGCCCTGGGTGGAGGAGTTTGTTAATACCTGTCCAAAACATCTGTGGCTTGTTGTGATGTTTCTGCTGTAGATGGCAGAAATAGTTTTTTTTGTCTAGTAATATGGATTTTTTTTGTATCATTCTTATATTTTTGAAATTTGAGTTGATCTTGTGGTGCTTTAGAGGAGTGTCAGGTGTTCCAGGCATTATTTCTTTGGATGATCTTTAGTTTGGTTTCTTTAGTGAGCCAGGGGGCAATTTTTGTTTTAATTCTAATAGAGCGTATAGGTGCATGGTTGTCAAGGATGGCCAGGAATGTGTTATTAATGTGTGTTACTGCCTCATCTAGTGGTAGTTGTTTTAGAATTGACCAAACTGCATAATTTAAGTTCTTCTAAGAATTTATTAAGGTTGAAGTTTTTGTTATTTCTTATTGTTTTATAGGTGGGTAGATGTGGACATTTAACTTTATGCCAGATAGTATACTTTAAGAAATGATCACTTAGATCTTCATTTGCTCAGATTTCTGAGAATTTTAGTTTGGAGTTATTCAGGTCCCATAATCTTGTATAGATTTATGTTTTTTTTTCTAGTTCTGTTATAACACTTTTCTATGTGAAAATACAGGGTCCCTTATCATAGACAGTTTTATTAGCCAGTTTGGTAACAATCCACTCTTTTTGCTCACATACACTGAGCAAAACCTTTCATTTAGCAGTTCTGTTTTTTCACCATCATTTTTTTCTGCTCAACACCATTTATTCATAGATTTAGATTCATAGATTAGTTCATAAGCTAACTGCCCTTGTGAGCCATTTTAAGCCTAGCCAATTGTCCCTTGTGAGACTCAAACTCAGAACCTTCTGTTTATAAGGCAAACACCTTAACCATTAGGCCACCCTCCCAACCCTTTATGGTTTTAACGTCACTATTTTAGTACACAGAACACCTTGATTATGCACAAAAATGGGAAACACAACATTTCTGATGTCATAAAGGTATTTAACAAGCTTTTGTTTTGTTAGGCACCAGTAAGAATTGTTAAGATTGGGTTTCATGCTAGGGGTTAATAGCAGATAATGCTGGCTGGCAAATGACATTGTCAGAAGGTAAGGCATCACTGAAATTTGTTAGATACTTCACTCTGCTACTCATACAAGCAAAAATGTAGCAAAGTGAAGGGTCAAACAGCTTTAAAAGCCATTATTTTTTCACAGAGACACACCATTACCTCCTGCTGCCTCTTTGGCAGCACTAAATGAGTTCACATCTTTCACTATAGTACAGTAGAACACCTTGGCTACCCCAAGATGCTGGTTCTTGTATTGCTGAATACTGCATTCATTTAACTGCGCATAGCTAACTTGAGGGCATCCCTCTCAAAATCTCATGTATGCAAGTGAGCATCCCAGTGATTTACACCACCCACATAAACACTGCATCCTTATACTGACAACACTAAACTGTCATATGCTGTAAAAAGATCACTACCAAAGCCTCCTAGAACTCTTAAGAGTAGGCAGCAATGAAAGTTACCTAGTACATCTTCTACATCAACCCCCATGCCAACATGTCACAAACAACATAACACCCCACTGTCTAATAAGAATACAACAGTTTCTGGAAACATCCTAGTAATTGATGACTCTATTGTTAGACACACACACTCTACTCAAAATGAGCAATTACAGGGTAACAGTTATTTATTTATTTTATCTAACATTTATTAACCAGGAAAGTCTGACTTGAAACAAAGCCAGTTTTCAGCAGAGGCCTGGGGAGAAAAGCTCCAGATGCATGTCTTTGAATGTGGGAGGACATCAGAGCATCCAGAGGAAACCCACACGAATGCAGGGAAGACATGCAGACTCTGCACAGAAGGCACTCCAGCCGAGAATCGAACTGGAGAACCTCTTGCTGTGAGGTGACAACACTACTGCTGCACCACTGTGCCATCCGGTTAGCTATCTCTTGGGGCCCAGGATTGCTGACATATCAAGGGCTCTCAGAACCACCTCCTCCATTAAATATACTGTAACTCTGACATGATCATAGTTATATCATTAAAGAACTCTCCCAAGACAAAAAAACACCTCATCATTGAGACTCGACAATGTATCAGGTTGTCTAATAATTAGTGATAAGCAGGCTCTTGCTAATCCCCTCCATAATTTGAATAACCTAAGGCCTGCCACAGGATATGTTCCCAAGTCATGTTGCACTGTGGAAGTGATGCCCTTTTGTAAGGGTAGTCCCATCACTGACCCAGAAAACTACAGATCGATGAGCCTAACTAGACTTGTCTGAAAAGTCATGGAATACATCATTACTGACTGCATAAACAAGATCATTACAAATTTGATCATATTTGTTAAGGCTTGGATATGCATCCTAAATCTTGGCCTTTCTTTGAAAAGATCACTCAGACAATGAAGATGGATTAAAGCTACATTAGTATGATAGACCAACACTGGGTAGACAGAGTAAGTCTGCCCATTCATATCTTATCAGCCGTCACTATCTGTGTTCCTGTATTACTGAATCTTACTAAAAAATGCAACACACTTTTAAAAAAGGTGTAATTGCAGATTGCTACATGGCTAATATTTTTTACTAGTATTTTCAAGTTCTAATACTGTTTTTCCTCCTGAATGGCTGAAAGCAGAGTAGCTGTTAACTGTCACTGGCTCTAGTATGTTTTCAGACTTTGTACCAATCTTTCAGTCAAGGCTGACTTTAAAGTGAGTAGCTAAACTTTTCACTATCATAAAAGCAATAACAGTTTTTGCTAGATAACAGAATTTAGCAGTATGTTTGACACCAGAATTTATCAGCTTCAAAGCTGTTTTCACAGTTTAAACATAGCTTTGCTGAACTAGCCTAACACCCTATAAAATTGTGTCCTGTCTCCTGCCAACTGCAATAAGCCTTTGTTTTGTATCACTGTAGTGATCACCATGACAACAGGCTGTGATATCCTGAGAAGTAATTGGAAGACATGCCGCATGAAGGACTTTTTCAAATGCAGGCAAACCCATAAAAGAAAGTAAGCAGAAACTTAAATCTCACATGATGGCTGCAATTCTCACAGTACTGTGTGTTGTTGGTTTTAGCAAACAACCATATTTCAAAGTTCATTGATATGAGAAGTTTAAAACAATTGGACTGCATGAATTTTCATATTTCTTGTTAGCTTTATATTATTTAATTAGGATTACTCATTGCAGAAATATTATGATTAACAGTTAGTTTGTTGTCGCTTTAGAATACACTAGCTCAATTTGCTTTATGTCTTTAAACTGCCAACGGACTCATTTGATAGTGCAGATCATATTTCATTTGTGGACCAAGTTGCTTTTGCATTCAGGAAGGTGTCACCTGGCTGCTATTAAAACCATTAGTCACTCGACTAGTGTAATTAAGAAGAGAAGAGAGTTTCTGTAAAACAGGACAACAGCTGGCTTTAGCCAATTTCATCAACAACACAATAAGTAGTTTTATTACTGGTGCCAATGAATTAATAGATATTAATGGTTGGTGCTTTGAAATAATGTAAGCTTAATTCCTTATATTTTGTGCTACAATATTTTAGATATTGAAAGGACTTTACATTACTTCAAATATTTGACAATGGTTTATGTTATCACACATGACTCTAATAGTAATTCAGTCTTTCGTGAATATTGCACTGACTGACACTGTCTGGATGTCCACCCTGACCACTGTGTTGTTAAATGGCTCCCCAAAATGAGTACTAGTGTAAAATGCACAACAACAAATGGAAACACAGGCGGATGAAATGGTGACACAAGAAATGACAAATTGATAAATGAAGAAAAATTCTTATGAGTGACCAAACACCATCCAGTGTTACTCTTGTTGTGGAATTGTTTTACTCCCTCCCCCCAACTTTATCTTTAAATAAATAGTTTCAGGGTTATATTAAAACAAAGAGCCCACAAAACAGAAACAGAGGGGAAAAAACTCTGTAGAGTTCTATCCCTAGTAAATTTCCTGTCTGTGCTTACAGTGGGCACACATTTTATTTATTTAGTTTACATTTGTTGACCGGGATAGTCCGACTGAATATATGTCCATTTTCAGCGGAGGCCCAGGGAGAAAAGCTCCAAGATAATAATACACATTGAACATTTAGTAAATGCTAATTTCAAGCAGATTACAGTCATAAGCAATACCAGCATTTAGCACATATAGTACTAACTTATTATAAAACACTTTACAAAACATAACATTATTTTCAAAGTTATATATACATAACATTACATGCAGGTTTAAGACACACTGAGCAGCAGTTATACAACTGACCCTTCCTGAAATGGTGTGGTAGAAAAAAAGATAGAAGTAGTTGAAGGTAAGGCACCTAAGTAATACTCTCCTTTTCAACTTGACTTTCATAACATTTATCTATGTTAAAATACTTTTACCCTACGTAACCATATTCTATCCACAATTTCTATCTATCTTTTCTACCCTTTTTTCCATAGCTTTACTACCTATATACCTGTTTACCTTCTAACTTGCTTTTTTAATACTTGTTACCATCAGTTTCTTTCCCTCTGCTAACTACCTAATCTGTCTTCTAGCCTACTGACCGATGATTAAATTACTTAGCTTGACTACAGATATCCTTAACTCAACTTTATATTTTTGTGCCTGAGCTTAACTCCTCAGCCACATAATGTGAACTCTATTTGTTGCCTACTTAAATTAGTCCAGGCAAACTGTATTTTGTCTCTGTACATTTTTGTTTTTTTGTTTTTAAAAAATTGATATATTTAGTAAAGTATTCCTCATGTATTGTCTTAGTCTGATAGTGGAGCTTTTCTCCTCGGGCCTCTGCTGAAAATGGACATGTATCCAGCCAGACTAGCCCGGTTAACAAATGTAAAATAAATAAATAAATAAATAAATAATAGAGAGGTCACTAGTCGGGGTTAGTACAAGGACATAACCATTGAGTTTTGAAGTATTTCTTCAGTTTGTTTTTGAATTGAGTTAGTGAGGGTTCTAGGATCAATCAGCTGAGACTCTGTTCCATGTTTTTCATAGGTTCATAGGTTCATAGGTAGGTACTAGGCTATCAGCCCAAGGGCCTATGCAAGCCTAGCCAACAAGGTTCCCTGGCTTACGCCACCCAAGAAAGTTATTTTCCTGTGCCACTGATGAGCAGAGACACAGAAGTGATCCCCGGGGTGTATTTCCTATTTCCCATCCACTCATCAAGATTTTTCTTGAAGAGTGCTAATGAAGAACTTTGCTTGACATAGATGGGTAGCCTGTTCCAGAGTATGGGAAGTCTCTGGGATAGGAATCTATCCCTCCAGCATGTCCTGTTTATTGCGGTGACAAGGTTTAGGTCCCTAAAGCATGTAGCTCAGAGGGATTGGGATTTCTTTAGGTGTAGCATGTCCAACAGCTCTGGGTTTGACATAGCTTTATATGTTAGGCAGAGATCACCTCTGAGTAGGCGATATGCTACGGAGTAAAGCTGGAGTTTTTTTGAGGCGGTCAGTGTAGGGCATTTGTTTGAGTCCAGTAATCCTCTTTGTGAGGTACTTCTGTGGCCTTTCCAGCTGCTACAGATGTCTTGTGATGTGCATTCCAAAAGGGGTGTTGTACTCTATAATGGGTCTAATGAGTGATGAGTAGAGGGTAACGATGACCTCTTTTTTCCTGGACAAGAACCCTTTTATGATGAGGTGTGCCACGTAGAAGGACTTCCTGACTACTGTGGTGATGTGACTATCAAAGGAGAGACTACTGTCCACCTGGGTCCCAAGGTCTCTTATCACGCATTCGGTATTAAGTAGATTGCTGCCTATGTGGTAGTTCATGGATACAGAGTTTTTGCCAAAGGGGATGACACTGCATGTTTTGGCATTGAGCTTGAGGCCATGGCTCTGACACCAGGCATCTGTCTCAGAGAGGCTCTTCTGTAGGATGTTCACATCATTTGGGGACTTGACTATGGCTCCTAGTTTGCAGTCATCTGCGAACTTCATTAGCCAGAGGCCTTCTGTGTTAGCCTGTACTTCAGAGAAGTAGATACCAAACAGGAGTGGTCCCAGGAAGGAACCCTGTAGTACTCCACTTGTCACTGGTTTGAGGTCAGATTTGGAGTCTGCAACTTTTACAGTGTGGGTTCTGTCAGTGAGCCAGTTGGCAACTCATCTTGTGACGTAGGGATTTATGCCTAGTTTATTGAGTTTAGCTATAATTCCAGAATGGGGGATGGTGTCGAAAGCCTTGGCGAGCTCAAGATAGGCTGTGTGAACCACTTTACCCTCATCTACGGCTTTGGTGACTGCCTCAAAGAAGTCGATCAGGTTCAGGAGGCATGATCTGCCTTTCACAAACCTGAACTGGGTGGGATCCAGAGTTTGGAGGTTACCAATGTCTTTGTTTATGAGTTCCATGATGATACGTTCCATGGCTTTGCAGACCAGGCTCGTCAGGCTAATAGGTCTATAGTTCCCGGGATCAGTGGTACCTCCCCCTTTGTGGAGTGGGATAACTGTTGCTGTGCACCATTCAGTGGGCACAAAGCCTGATGCGAGGCTATTATTGAACATGGTGCTTAAGTGGGGAGCCAGTTCATTCTGAAGTTCATGTAAAACGCAGCCTGGGATGTTGTCGGGTCCCATGGATGCTGTGTGTTTGGCTTTAGATAGTGCAGCTTTCACCTGCGTAGTTGTGATTACAGGGACTCTGCATTCTTCCTGTATAGATATGGGCCCTTTAGGGGGTGAGGGGGGTAAAGATAGCACTGAACCTATCTGCCAGGATGTTGGCAATATCAGTTGGTTCTGTAATTTTCATGCCTTTGTGCTGTAACTCAGAGCAGATCTGGGTGTTGCCATTGAGATTCTTGACATAGCTATAGAATGCTTTGTGGTTGTCCATGGAATTAGTGGCAATTTTATTTTCATAGCTAGCTTTGGAGGATCTTATAAGGGATCTCAGCTTCTTACTGAGGCTGACCAGGGAGCTCCTCCACTCATGGGATTTTACTCTCTTTTGCAACAGTTTCTTCCTTCTTTTGTACAGTTTGTTTATGGCAGGGGACCACCAGATTGGCTTCCTTTTTTTGGAGGATAGCGTCTTGGTTCTGTTTGGGATAGCATGATCCATGCACTCATGTAGGTGCTTATAGAGCGCATTTGTGTAGGATTCAGCAGTTGTAACTGTATTGTCCATCTGCATGGGTGTCATGAAGTTCACTACTTCTGTCTTAAGAAGCATGAAGTTGGCTTTGGAGAAATTTCTTACTGTGGTTTCCTTAATGGGGGGTTGGGGTGGGATGTGGATATCGAGGGTGATTAGCTTATGGTCGGATTGGACCAACGAGGAGTTGACTTCAGGTGTGGAACACCGGTCACTCATGTTGGTAATGATGTTAGGTCTAGGATATTGTTGCCCCTGGTGGGGGTGTGGATAAGTTGATCTAGGGCATTGGAGTTTATGAATTCCAGAAAGCGTTGCGCTAAGGCGTTAGTACATGAGTAGTTTTCCCAGCTAATGGTGGGGCAGTTGAAGTCGCCCATTATTAGGGTGTTTGGTTGAACCCTAATATTTTCCAGTACATCAAGAAAAGAGGAGTGGGAATCCTGGGGCATGGTGGCGGATCTGTAGCAAGCTGCAATTTGGATTGCAGTTTTGCCAAGAGTTAGTTGCACTTGGATAACCTTGGATGCATTATGCTGAGCAACTAGCCTGGAGGTGTGGATATCCTTAATGAATATGGACACACCCCCACCTTCAACAGAGTTGGGAAACAGAGAGTCCCCACCTGAGTAGTTGGATTTGTATGCCTGAACTAGAAGTCTAGTGGATGATCGCAGTGGCCAGGTGCTGGTGCAGGGCTGATAATATTTTTTACTGCAGATGTATTTTCTGGTTGGTAAAGGACTTTATGTGCCACTATTAGCTGGTTGAACTGCAGTAGGCTTGGCAGTTCAAGCGATCCTAGGCGATTTAGGTTGTGACAGTGGTTTGTCCGGTAGGCTGTGCCAGTAGCAAATCTGGCAGTGTGGTTATAGCAGGATGATAGTTTATTAATATCTGTTTTGTTTAAGTTGGAGAATAAAGGTGAGGCGTAGAGAAGAATTGATAGTAGATGGGAACGGCCAATTGTAGTTCTAGCAAGTGGGGTAAGGAAAGGTTTCGTTCTGTAAAGAGAGCCAAGTTTTTTATTAATGGTTTTGATAGTTTGATTGATATGCACATCAAACTTCAGGTTGTTATCAACTATGACACCCAGTAGATTAGTTTGGGCTTCTGGGGAGATGATAGTGCCATTGCAGACAGGGGGGTCCTACATGTGGGGGAGAAGAGGAGCAGCTTAGTTTTGTTGGGGTTTAGGATTAGATGTTGATTGGAGAGCCATTTTTTCACTGTATTGAAGGTATTTTGGGTTAATGTGAATAACGTAGCTGATGAGGTGTCAGAACAAATCAAGGTGGAGTCATCCGCATATTGACTGCAGGTAGCATCTGGGATGACTGAATGAAGGTCGTTGATAAAGATAGAGAAAAGAAGGGGTCCTAGTATTGAGCCCTAGGGGTCTCCTAATGTGATGGGTAGGCGAGATGATAGCTTGTTCTGCCACAGGACTGCCTGTTGCCTGCCCTGCAGGTAGGATTGAAACCATTGGAGTGCATGGTTGTTTAAGGAGAAAGCCTTCAAGGTATATTTTGTGGTCAACCATGTCAAAAGCCTTGGATAGATCTAGAAAGAGTGCTGAGGATAGTTTGTTATTATTGTGATTGTGGTTAATGGCATTAGAGAAAGAGAGGAGGGCAGAAGTAGTACTGTGGTGTGGTTTAAAACCATGCTAAAAGTTGGACAAAAGCTTCTTCTGTGTGAGGTAGTGCATGAGCTGTATGTGTACATCTCCATAATGTTAGCTAGAGGTGACAGAATAGCTATGGGTCTAAAGTTTGACAGTTCAGTGGAACTGCCTCCTTTATGGAGAGGTTTGACATGAGATTTTCCATATAGTGGGTACAGTAGCTTCAGATATAGCTCTGTTGATCAAGATTGAGATGGGATATGCTATGGTGTCAGCAGCCTTTACCAGATAGTCTGCTGGGAGGATGTCGGCAGTTAGTGTGGTGGGTCTTAGTTTCTTAAGTAGGGCATGAATAAGTTGAGTAGGAACAGGTTGGAAGGAAAAGTATGTTTTCGTACTGGGTGTGGCTACATTAGAATTAGAGCCATTGGGAGAGAGTTGGCTGGTTAGAGACTGGATAGTCTCTGTGAAGAAGCTGTTGAAATTATTATCAATGTCTACTGGGGATTTTTGTTGGGAAGCTGAGGGGATGGAGTGGCGGTTTGGCCTAGGTAGTGTAGTTTGTTTATTCCTGCCCAGAACGTTTGAGGTTTGTTTTGGTGTTTTTGCAGTAGATGGTAGTAATGGTTCTTTTTGTCTAAGGTTATGGATTTTTTGGTGTAATTCGTTAGATGTCTGAATCTTAGTTGATCAAGTGGGGATTTTGTTTTTTGGTAGGTGGCCCATGCTTTGTTTCTGAGTGAAATTTTGGTTTTGGTATCTTTAGAAAGCCATGGTGTAATATTATCTTTGGTTGGTTCTAATAGAGTGGCTGGGAGCATGGGAGTTAAGAATAGCAAGGAATTTGGTGTTAAAGTATGCTACTGCTTCATCTAGGGGGAGACTTTTTAGTACTGACCAGTTGCATGCCTTAAGTTCATTTTGAAACTTGGTGAGAATACAATTCTTGTTGTTTCTTAATGTTCTATAGGTGGGTTGGTAGGAGCAGTCTGCTTTGAGCTTGATTACATAGGTGAGACAGTGGTCACTTAGGTCATCAGGCAAAGTGCCTGATTTATAGGATTGAAGACAGGTATTGATGAGTATCCAGTCTGGGGTACTTTCCTTGTTATTGCTTTTTCCTGTCCTGGTGGGGGAGGTTATGATTTGAGTAAATCCATAGAGGTTTATGTGGGCTGTGGGGGTTTCACAAGAGCAAGTGTTCCAGTCAATGTTGAAATCCCCAACAACAATTGTTTCTTTGGAGTAGTTATTGGATAACCAATATAACCAATATAAGAAGTATTCTAAGGTTTCTGTGTTCCTTCCTGGGGGAATGTAGACACAGACAATGTTTACATTTTTGTTTTTATTAATTTGTAGTTTTGAGATAAGAATTTCAGCATTATTGAACTGGGGTGGTTGTTGGGTGTCTATGCTGACAGATAGGATAGACTTGTAACATATGGCTACCCCACCACCCTTTCTGGTGGTATGGTTTAGTCGAAACATACTGTACCCTGGTGGCAGAATCGCATGGTCCTTGGTTGCAGGCTTTAGCCACGTTTCTGTTAGGCATAATATATCTGGGGAATGAACAGCTAAGAGGGCATGCAGGTGCTGAGTTTTGTTATTTATGCTCCTAATGTTTAGATGGCAGGCCAGCAGTGAGTTTGGAGGTCTATTTGTTGGAGCTATGGTGGTAGGGAATATAGTAGGGGGATCAGGGTTAACAGGTGGGGATGGACAAGGGTTTGGGTGGATGTCGCTGTCCTTTGTGAGATTGTAGTGCATCCTGAGTATGAGTTTTAAGATTTTTAATAAAGTTTTGTAATAGTGTCTAGTTTTAGGACTAATGTAACTAGGTCTAGTAAGATGGTATTATTTAGGGGTTAAGGAGGTAAGCATGAGGGGAGTGAGAAAGGGTGCATTATTATCTGTTGTAGATGGGATGGATGTTTGGAATTTAGGGTAGTGGAAACGTGGGGGATCCTGACATTCGTAGGCAGTTAGGAGATATGGGATGAGTAAAAGGGGAAGAAGTAGAGTTGATAAGACTATTTTGGGTGATAGCATACCTACTGAATGAGACTTGAAACTTAGGCAAAAGGAATAGTAGAGTTGGAGGACTGGTGGTATCAGGTTGAGGGTGGTGCTGTTGATTGACAAGTTTTTACCGATTGGTTTTAAAAAGTGGGGTGTGGTCTAGTACCAATAAATGTAGCAGTACCAGGGGCGGGAGAAATTTGGGGGCATGGTGGGGTGCAAAGCGAGCCTGAGTGAAGCAGGGATGAACCAATGCCTGTACTAAGTTGTAGCAGTTTAACCTCTATGAGGAGGAAAGAGGGGGTGAGGGAAAAGAGAAGGCAGTAGGAGTGGTTAGAGGGATACCTTGACTGACTCAAGACACCACACCAGAGGTAAGTTGAATGTAAGGGCCTAAAATATGCACTCAGCACTTTAATGTTACTTGCACTCAGCACTTTAATTTTACGTATGTTTTGCAGGAAAGACAGACCAACAGTATACAATGTTTGAGGATTTTTACAAGGGTTACTTGTTCAAATGTCAGACAAGTAAGTAAACCTTTCAGCAGCAATCTATGTCTGAGTGTTAGAAAGCCAGAAAGGTACAAGGTATACCTGTAAAAATTAGGGTTAGAGAGAAAAAATTAAGAGTCAGTGTACTTTAGTTACAGGGAAAGGAGGCAAACACTCAAGTAGAAAAGAGCCCTATTCAATTCAAATTGTAGCTTGCTACAGATCACCCACCATGGCCCAGGACCCCCATTCCGCATTTCTGGAAACACTGGGAAACATAAAGGTCCTACCAAACACCCTAATATTGGGTGAATTCAATTACCCAAACATTAACCGGGAGAACTACTCAAGTACTAACTCCCTTGCCCAACATTTCCTAGAATTTATAAACTCAAATGCCTTGGATCAACTAGTCAACACTCCCAACAGAGGTGACAACATATTAGACCTGGTCATCACCAACATGGGCGACCAGTGTTCCACAATGGAGGTCAACCCCTCGCTGATTAGATCTGATCATAAACAAATCACTTTGGATATCCACATTCTGAACCCACCCCTAGATAAGAAAACCACCGTGAAAACTTTTCAAAAGCAAACTTCACGTTACTTAAGACCGAAGTGGAAAGTTTCAAAGCCCCCATGCTAAAGGATAATACTGTCCAAGCTGCAAAATCCTTTACTAATGCATTTTACGGGCACCTACAAGAATGCATGGATCGTTCTATCCCAAGCAAAACCAAATCTCACTCCTCGAAGAAAAGGAAACCAGTCTGGTGGACCCCTGCCATAAACAAGCTATACGATAAGGTGAGCTTCGAAATAAAAATTGCCAAGCACTCCAAAGATAACCACAAGGCATTCTTTAGCGATGTCAAGAATCTAAGTGGCAATACTCAGATCTGCTCGGAGTTAGTGCAGAATGGCACAAAATACACTGAACCGACCAATATCGCCAACATCCTGGCAGACAGGTTCAGTGCAAACTTCACCCCCCTCTCACCCCCAAAAGGGCCCATAACCATACCTGAAGAATGTAGAGCCCCTGAAATCACAGACACTCAGGTTAAAACAGCCCTTTCCAAAGCCAAAAATACAGCATCAATGGGACTGGACGGTGTCCCAGGCTGTGCCCTCCACAAGCTCAAAGATGAACTAACCCCTCACCTAAACACACTGTTCAAACTTAGCCTCTCCACAGGCTATGTACCCATAGAGTGGCACACAGCAATGGTTATTCCACTCCACAAAGGTGGAGCCACAATAGACCCCGGGAACTATCACCCTATAAGCCTGACTAGCTTGGTTTGCAAGGCTATGGAACGCATCATCATGGAACTCATTAACAGAGACATTGGGAACTCCAAACACTGGACCCTACCCAGTTTGGCTTTCTTAAGGGCAGATCATGCCTCCTAAACCTGGTGGACTTCTTTGAGACAGTTAACAAGGCTATAGACAAGGGAAAGGTGGTACACACAGCCTACCTAGACCTCGCAAAAGCCTACGACACCATTCCCCATTTTGGTATTATAGACAAGCTCACCAGTCTGAACATAGACCCCTACATCACAAGATGGGTTGCCAACTGGCTCATGGACAGAACCCACATGGTATGAGTTGCAGGAGCTAGGTTCGACTCTAAACCGGTTACAAGTGGTGTTCCCCAGGGCTCAGTCCTAGGACCCCTCCTGTTCGGCACATACTTCTTAGAGGTACAGGCAAGCATAGAAGGACTATGGCTGACCAAGTTCACAGACGACTGCAAACTAGGGGCTATAACTGACTCTCCAGCTGACACAGACATCCTCCAAAAGGGTCTCACTGAGATGGATACCTGGTGTCAAAATCATAGCCTCAAGCTAAATGCCAAAAAGTGCATTGTCATCCCCTTTGGAAAAAACAAAGTACCCACAAACTACCACATAGGTGGTATTCCCCTAAATACGGAAGACATAATAAGGGATCGGGGACCCAAGTAGAAAGCAACCTCTCCTTTAATAATTACATTGCCAAAGTGGTTAGAAAATCCTTCTAAGTGACCCACCTAATCACAAAAGGGTTCGCATCCAGATCAAAAGAGGTTATTGTGTCCCTCTACTCATCACTCATCAGACCCATCATAGAGTACAACGCTCCATTTGGGATGTACCTTACAAGATACTTGCGACATCTGGAAAGACCAGAGAAGTACCTCACCAAGAGGATCACTGGCCTCAAACAGATGCCCTCTGCAGCTCGACTGAAGAAATTCCAGCTGTACTCGGTTGCATACCGCCTACTCAGAGGTAATCTTTGCCTGATATACAAGGCCATGTCCAACTCAGAATTGATGGACATGCTCCACCTAAAGAAAACCATATCCCCTCAAGCCACATGCTCTAGGGATCTAAACCTCACCACAGCCATAAATAGGATGTGCTGGAGGGTTAGACTCCTGTCCCAGAGACTTCCCATGCTTTGGAACAAAATTCCAATCAACATTAGGCAGAGCTCCTCGTTAACACTCTTCAAGAGAAACCTTGACGTGTGGATGGGAAACAGAAAGTTTACCCCGGGGATCATTTCAGTGGGTCTGCTGGATAGAGGCACAGGGAACTAATCTAAGGGGGCAGCAAAAGCCAACACATTCTGGCTAGGCTTATAAATGCCTTCAGGCAGATAGCCTAGTACCTACCTCATTAACACTCTTCAAGAGAAACCTTGACGTGTGGATGGGAAACAGAAAGTTTACCCCGGGGATCACTTCAGTGGGTCTGCTGTATAGAGGCACAGGGAACTAATCTAAGGGGGCAGCAAAAGCCAACACATTCTGGCTAGGCTTATAAATGCCTTCAGGCAGATAGCCTAGTACCTACCTGTGAACCTATAACCTATGAACCTATGGCTGACCAAAATGGTGACTTGCTTAATTACACAGCACTGTAAGAGAAAGCTTAACAAATGCTTTTTATATGTGTAACCTACTCTGATTAATTGCTGGGAGAAACAGTTTTTGTTGTGGTGGCCAATTGCAATCCTGTAGACACTGTTATGCAGGAGCTGCAGTATGTTAGTGTAGGTAAATGTGAAGTTCAGTCTGATTAATTGCTGGGAGAAACAGTTTTGTTGTGGTGGCCAATTGCAATCCTGTGTAGACACTGTTATGCAGGAGCTGCAGTATGTTAGTGTAGGTAAATGTGAAGTTGAAACTGAGTCGCACCAAGTCAGCCAAGGGGGGGAAGAGAGAGGAAAATCCTAAGCACCTAGATTTGAAACATCACATCTTCAAGACTTCCAAAATTGTTTTTTTTTTTTTTTTTTTGGCCAGATGCCACACTCTTTTCTTTTTTTCAGAGTACAAAAGCTGCAACATTATAGTAATGTTATTCTGGTCACAAAAGTACAAAAAATACCGTGAAAATGAGTGAGTGTTACATAACAACAGAGCATTGTTAGCCTGGCTTTGTGGCACAAAAGACAGTGTCTTGACTACACCCCAGGTGACATCACTTGAGTTAGTGTCCCTCGCACTGGTGGGGTGAGGTGTGGAGGTGGGGGAAGGGGAGAACAAAACAGTGTGGTCCACTGGGGGGGGGATACATTTAAGGTCAGATGGATAGTGCTAGTTCCCTGTTGGAGCAGAAGAAACCACCACTCATGCTTCAAGCAGATGGGCTGGCTGCTTGAGAGGAAATGCCCATTGCAGAAGTTAAATGATGCCCCTCACTGCAGACTATTGTTTGTTACCTCTTCAGTGCTTCACCAAATGGATGCAAGGGGATAAGACAGTGAAATAGAAACATCAAGCTACCCTTGACTGGCTAACTAAATGGTAACCCAGTCTGGTAGACCTTCACCCTGGTGATGGGGAACAACTGGACAGATTAATCGGGAAGGGGCCAATAACTTACAAATAGTGGAGATGAAGAAAAGACAAATAAATAAACAGTAACAGAGAACTGTAACTTCAAATAGGGAGCAAACAGTCTCCGCAGCTCAGCTTAGCTTTTTATGTGTTTAGAACTTTGCCGTTTATGAAAAGACAAAAAGCAAAATACAAGAGCTTATTTATTTAGTTTGAATTTGTTATCCAGGCTAGAGCTGGTTGTTGTCGTTGTATCTTTCGGCTTTTCCCGGTTAGGGGTCGCCACAGTGGAACTCCAGTCCGCTAATGATTGGCAGTAGATTTTTACGTACCAAGTTGCCAGCCCTGATGCACAACCTTCAACGAAGGTACGCCCATTCACACATGTCTCCACACAGAAGACGCTTTAGCTGAGAATCGAACAGGACAATGTCTTGCTGTGAGGCGACAACGCTACTGCAGCACCACCACCGCAGTTATATCCAGGCTAGAGCACTGATTCCAAATGACCAATTTCAGTGTCAGCTCTTGAGAGAAACAAGTATACAGTAAAGCAATTAAACATATACAGCGATATTAAGATGGCAAAAAAGCAGTATTTACATTTTATTATAGTATAGTCATAATGATCATAATGATCAGTATACCAACTCCAAACCAAACACACAGACAAAGATAAGATTGAATGTACATAATGTAAAATTAACTAAAGACTGAACCCATGAAACACTGAAAAAGGAAAAGAAGTTCCTTTAGCAAACTTTAGACTAAACCTCCCCATAACATTAGCCTCCAATTTGTCAGAATAGTGGCATAGAGGGGCAAAACCCTGACTATGGCCCAAGATGACTCAAGTTTGATTAGTGGCTTGGGAGCTTAATGGCACGGTCAGGCCAGGATGGCCATGCCCTGCCTGGGAAGTTGGAGTGCTCATGCTCAACGACACATGTGTGCTGCCCGATTCCCCTGGTGGATACAGGTGAAGCCACCACTCAGTGCTTTCTGTGAGTTAGTGAGGTCTCCTTCTATCACCAGCTGTTGATGTACTGAGGAGTGGTGCAGTTCTGATGCCCACTCTAAGCTCCACTCAATGGCTGTTGTTGGGTGGGTGAAAAGCGATGGGAATTAGTACTTTTCTAGCTTCCGGCAGGAATGTGGAATACTATTCAGAAAGACATTTCAAAAACAGATTGACAAAAATAATGGAAAAATGTAAGCACATTATCAAAGAGACAATAAATTCTCTAGACTTTAATGAAATGTATTGCAAACTTCTACCGCATAAGGCCATTTATTTTTGCTTTTAAATTATAGGTGCCACTAGTATGCTTGTTATGTAGTGTGGTTTTGTGTGTCCTAAATAGCTTCAAAAATTGTGTGTGATGGTAGTGCAGGTTCAGAAAACTGTGTGAAGGGGAAATCAAGTCTGAAAATAGACACACTTTCAAAAATAGAAACACCATGTGCAAGGGTAAATCAAGCCTGAAAATCGGAATGTTCCTCCAAAATAGGGACACTTGAGAGATCTGCTGATAGAGCCCACCCTCACCCCAGCAATGGGGAATAAATGGGCTGACTGGTCAAGAAGGCACTGATGATCAGGACAAAAAATGCAAAAACAAAATGGGAAGCCCAGAAAATCCAAGGTAACATTCTCTAGAGGTCCAGTAGACTCCAACACAAACTATAATTCAGCTGTCACCCATCCAAAACTCATCTTCAACAAACATCATTATGGCAGGGAAATATCAGCAGGTCCCACATCCCAACAGTCTGCAAAGATACATGAAAGTATCAGGGCAAGACATCTAACAGGAAACAAGGCTGAAATGACAACATTTCAACATTGTAGAACATCAAAGAGTTAATGGTTCTACTTTGGTAGAAAACAAAACTGATGTGACAAAATGTAACCTTTAAGTTTAAAGGCAGTCTCTAAACAGTGTATAAATAAAGACTAAACTACGGAGTTGGGTGTGTTGTCAAGGACTCACTTGGTCAAAAAACACAATTCAATTCATATTGATATTTTTTTTAACCAGGGTAAAGCAGTGATCCAAAGAGATATTTTCCAGACTCAGCACAAGAGCACTACACGATTAGGTGTTTTATTCAGACCAACACAGTAGGAAAAAGGAGGTTAAGGTAATCAAACCTCGACTACAGAAAGCAGCTCATTAACAGACTGGAAAACTCTTACTGAAACTTCTTGATGGGATTTTACTCCTCTGTGCCAAATTAGAACAATCTCAGAGTTATGTATATTTAGTAGAGGATGCAGGATTTTAGACCCTTGCATTTCATTTGTATGTGTGCGCGCGTGTGTGTGTGTGTCCCCGTGTGTGTGTATATGCATGTGTACGTGTGTGCGTGTGTGTGTGTGTGTGTGTGTGTGTGTGCCCGTGCCCGTGTGTGTGTATATGCATGTGTACGTGTGCGTGTGCGTGTGTGCGTGTGTGTGTGTGGGTGTGTGTGTGTGTTCCCAAGCTGCACTTCTCAAAATTATCTAGAAATGATATGTATGATGTATTTCATCCCCCCTTGAGCAACCATAGATTTGTAAACAGAACGTAGTGTGTTTTGCAGGCCTTAGAAAAATGGTTACTCTTACAGACAAAAAAAAAATCAGTGGTCATTTAACCAGTGTGTTACAATAATGGTGTGTAAGACAGTTATTTCCATTTAACTGAGTTTCATTCAACTATCTTTCCCTGAAAACTGTCAGCTGTTCCAAGATGTTATGTCTGGTAAACAGACTAAGTAAATACAATCATTCTGCCTCCCACTTAGAAAGCACAGCTGCTATGGAGATATGGCTTCAGAGCAGCATCTCTTTCTACCACCTGGCAAAACATTTACACCTTTTACTGTAGTGTCGTCAGAACAGTGTGGAGTCTCATTGACTTGGTTTGTTTACGAACATTTTTGCTGAATGTAAGCTGAAATTCCCAGGATGCACTCTTCATGAGATATGCCTTGACTACGCCACACACACACACAAAAAAACCATAGCTGCACTGGGTAGTGTTATGAAGGCAATCTAGAAAAAGAGGGACTGTTAATTACCTGAGTTTCCACTGTCTTCATTTAATTAGATGTTATGAAAGTGAACTGCTGCAAAGAAATATCCTTTGCAGTGGCACTCAGGACAAGGCAGAGAACAATGTGGCAGTAAGAAAAGAGAGGAGACTTAGAATAAACTATTTCCAATTCAGGTAACAAATACATTAGAAGTGCAAAGAAAGCCTACTTGTGCTGTACCAACACTGAAAGTTATTTAACGTTTGTCTCTCTCTCTTAGTTACTCAGTTATCGCCAGATTTCTGGAAGACCATCATTTTAGAAGTTTCTTTTAATCAGTACATTGGCATAAACCCTATTTTATTTTAGATATTGGGGAATGCCTTGTCTTAGTATTTCTGAGCACAGTAGTGAATTGGGATTTTAGTAATGGGATTCCTTTCCCTGCCCAATTACTTGCAGGACTAGAATAATATAGAAAGGTATCAAATCAGCAGGAGAATTTGTGGGGCCTTCTCTTCTGTTCTTACTGTCTGTCTCGTTTGTTAAGCTTCAGTTCACAGCTAAATCCATTACAGATGAATCACAAGGGAATTTGCCTCATTTTATCTTTTCAGCACATTCCAGTCTGATCTCTGATTTAAGCTTCAACTTTAGATATTTTACACTCTTTTTGAATGGTCTCTTATTTATTTTTTCTTAATGCTGCCTTTATATGAGTGTATAGCATAAATAAACTTGTAACTGCCCATGTTGTTCAAAGGCAGGGGTTTAAGCTGGGTATTTTGAGTGCTCCCCAATGTAAATGTAGCTTTACAAGGAAAAATGACGGTCATCAACACATAAATACATGAACAGATTATGAATAGCTGCTACGGAAGAATACCTGTAGTTTTTCATGTACATGTAGTGGAATATGCTGATTATAACATATTCTTTTGCAACTATTGTGAATTGCGGAAATATATTCTTGTACAATAAGGTCCTCACTGCATGGAAATTACCCTTGTCCTGAAGCACAGCAACCTCAGAAAGTATTATAAATAGGGTGTGGTGGGTGGTTGGAAGGATTTCCTTAATGTGAAAGTCTGTGCACATTTTTATGTGTGTGTGTGTGTGTGTGTGTGTGTGTGTGTGTGTGTGTGTGTGTGTGTGTGTGTGTATTCTGAAAGTATTCAAAATCTCATTGTTTTATGATCTGGATGTACAGCGGTACATCTGAGTGTCACAGCTGACCCTATCAGCTGCTGCTTCCTGCTTCTCTATCCCAATTTTCCTGTATTCATAATAGGCACACTTGAATCCTTTATTGATCTACCTCTGCCTTCAACCCTGGATTAAAGATCTCATTCTACAATCATTCATTTTCTAACTGGCATTTATGCCTGCCTCTTCCCTTCCTGTTCATCAGTACATTGCCCACTTACCCCTAACAATGTTGTATGTCTCTATCATACATTGCCTGTTTCTTTCTCCTTCTCCTGGATAAATACCAAGCTCTCCTTGCAACCATCCCTCTTCATAATAAATCTGTACTACAGATGTTTCTCAGATGTTATCACCTTTTATCTTTAATGCCACCAAAGTTGGATACAGCACTCCAGAGGTGACCTTTGGCAGTACTCAGTACAGTGGGAGGATATGTACCTAGTTCTGAGTCCACTCCAGAATCTATGCAGATTGCAGAGTGGTATTCTCCTAACCTTTTTGCATTGCCTTTTTTATTACTGTATTGCATGATTTCACATAGGTGTGCCCCAATGACAGATTTCTTTCTTCCTTTGTACTTCTAGTATCACCCTTTAAAACATATATTTTACCAGGTTTCTCACACTAAAAAGAACATAACCATGCACATGTTAAATTAAATGTTCTTTACTACCTAACCAGCTATGCCGTAAGCTGAAGCAGGTCTCTTCTGCCATTAGGATGTTACCTCAGGTAAATAGACTGTTCTTGTTCGCCATCCCCAATGCATTATGGGACACAAATGTGTAAAACAAAGCCAACCCCAGGTATGAAAGTTGCTATAGTTCTCTAGTTACCAGCTTTTCACTAGTTGTGCAGCCTTAACTGCCGCCCTCTGTTTCTGGACAGTCAGACAATCTCATCTTTTTAGGTTTCAGTCAGTATTCTTAAATTTCCACACAGACTCCTGCCTTATCTTAAGCTCATACTGACATAGTTATCCATGTCTTAATGGGCATATTAAGATAATGCATTTGATTCTCCAATGACCTAATCATTGAAATGGATCATCTGCCTTCCAAGAACTCTTCTGAATAAAGTTCTGCTGATAGCAGATAGCAAGAAAATTAATAGCAAGAAACTTTACCAACCCTCCATTAAAACTGTTTTCTACAAGCAGCAGCTTGCCTGGGATGTAAGTTACAAAAACAGGCCTGTAATTGCCACATATCTTCCAAGCCCATCTTTGAGCATGGAGACTGTTGTCCTTACCATCCTATATTCTGTGGCACCACTTCCTAAGGCAAGATGTATAGTCCCCCCAATGCTTTGCCAAGAACTAGTATCAATTTTTTGGCACCCAGATAGATTGTTCCTCAGGATCATATACCTCTTTTCCCCTGAGGATCATATATCTTATTTCTCCACAGGCCATCAAATTAATTTCCTTTTGATTGCTGCACAGGTCAGTTTCTTATTTCTCCATTTGACTTTACCTGCCTCCTTTCCCACTGCTGACACCCCAACTCATCACTCCTGTGTAAATATAAAGGTAAAAACCTCATTCAGTATTTTTGCTTGGTTTCTAGCATTTTGTGTTACCACCAGCAGCATCCCAGTACTATTGTCATTATTCCAGTGACTTAATGCTCTATCCATAATGCCTGCATTTGCTAATGTATCCGAATAGCCATTTTGCTCATAATCGTGTCATTTGCCTTTTCATCTGGTAGGCCTACACAGGTTTGCCAGATGTACTTTGCTCTTCCTATCTTCCACTTTTCTTCAGTTTATAGGCGTTTCCTCTTACACTAAACATCCCTTTTAACTCTGTCTATAGCTATGCTGGTTACCAAGACAGATGTCTGTGTATCTTTATGTGAAAACAGTAGACGTACAAATGCATTACAAAATGGAAAATTCCTGGATACATGCCCACACCTTAAGTCCTATATCACCAGGACTGGCCAGTAGCTTGATCAGAGGAAAAAGCCTGAACTCTGCTAGTTTCCATATGGGAGAACTTTTTTTTTAAATGTATTGGACATCTCCATGGCAATAAAATGCACAGCTATTTATTTTTTAATATTATTCCTCACATTTTTGGGTAACTGCAGTTTACATTTAACTGCAGCAACTTCAGCTAAAAATAAACAATTACATAATTTATGGCCAGGCTACTAATGGTCCCCTGGATAAACAGCCTGGCATTGACTTATGAATGTAAATAAAAAATGGTTCTGGTAAGCATACATCTACCACAGTCGCCAACCTGTAGCAGAATCATGGCACCCACCCATATAATGCAAACTGCTGAGCATAATGAGGCTTGCAGGCATCTTCACTTTTGGATCAACTCATTTCCCTGTGTAGATTTTAAGTTATAATTACTCCACCCTTCTGACTATTAGCACGATGAGTGTTGTTTTCATCAGTCAAGGCATAATGTTATCTCTGGAAGTCTGTCAGCTGATAAAGCACGATGAGTCACCTTAGAGCAGTACAATGGAGTTACTGTTTTTACCTAAGCTGTCAAGGAAAGTAATCTTTCATGACACAAACCACAATGTGCAAACTATTAGTCCTTTGACAGTTGTCAGTAACAAATCTAAGACATCACATCTGTAACAGCTCTTCACAAAGTAGGAACTGTTATCAAAGAAAAACATTTCAGTGGTTGATGGCTGATACCATAGGTTATACCAGGCTATCTCGCATACTTTTTTTCATTTTCCATTTAAAACTTTTACATGTTCTACTGTAGTTACAACTGACTGAAATAGGCAAATTAAGATACGGCATTTGTTTCCCTGCTTATTGTTTTGTTGCTATGCATCATTTGGTTTTATTTGAGCATGAGTAGCAACTTACTTAGAAAATGGAAGTTAAAACCACCTTTTGCAATATTATTTCCTAGAGAGGCTAAAGGCTGCTTGAATACATTACTATATAGAGCTGTGAGTTGGAGTGAAAACGTACAATATAATCTGAGTACAACTTGGACTTAGAAAAAAAAAACGAGTGGATATGCAGTGCAATGGTTATAGCATTTCAAGAAGTGATGACCTGGAATTTCTCACAGTGGCATAAAAAATATTCAAATTTTGTGGCTCTAGCTATGCAAAATACAGCAGAGGGAAACGTTTGGATGTGCATCTAGGAACTCATTTTCCATCATATTTCAAAGTGTTCTCAGAGGAAACTGCGGAGCCAGCAGAGGTTATTCACTTTAAGGGGGATGTGGGCATCTGTAGGTTTACATCATTCAAAGAAGAATGGGTCAGTCATACACAATTTCACTGCATATCCAACCCCAAAAGAGGCAAAGGTTATATGCAGGCAATGGCTAATTTTAAACTAGAAAATATTGTGACCCCTTGAGAACAGCACCACTCCCAGTGTTTTGACTCTCACCCTAAGCTCTGTCAATGAAATGAAATGTCACTTTCAATGAAAGTGCCAGAATCAATGAATCGCCAGGTGGTGGCTTAATGGTTACACAACAGCATGCAAAAATGCAAACCAAATAAGATGCACTTGTGCTTCACTTAACCTAATCAGCAGCAGTTTTCTGTAACATAAATGTATACAAGTTTTGGTATTGCAGATGCCTTCCTACTGTTACAAATTCAGACGCTCACAATTTACACTTTGGTAAGTTAGCGGATGCCCTTTTGTTTGACATTATCATGGCATCTGATGGCATATTTCATTCATTGCTAATTAACAGCATATGCCCTAAATTGCCCTATGCCCAAACCTAAAATTCTTAAACTGTCTCTCCAGTCATTACCTGGCCAAAAAGTAGGAACTTTCTACTTTCATGCTCCAACTATCTGCACTATTGTCTTCAGTGGTGTGAAGTTGGGTACCTCCTTTTCAGTTTTTCCTTCACACCCCCCCTCCCCATTGTATAATCTCTCAGTGATATAAGTAAGACTTTATGCTGATAACATTATTTTAGAACAAGTAATGCCCATCAATATGTATCGACTGATCTATTTTCATGTAGTAGCAGGCTATGGTCCAAGCAATTCCCTCTTCTTTGCATGTTCCAGCAGTAAACTCCATCCAAATGGAAAGAACAACCATCTTCAAAAAACAGACCTGTATAATTACTTTCTATTCACCTTATCCTGTATCTTTTATCTATTTATCTGTTTTTGCTCTCTCTCTCTCTCTCTCTCTCTCTCTCTCTGTTTCTCATCTGTTCAGTAATTTAACTAAATTGTGATAATAGGATTTGAACCACTGGACCAGATCAGTTTTCATGGTGGACCCAGAGAGTATACCTCTTCATTGCTGGAATACACACTGCATTTAAAAATACAGCACCAGCTGTATCATAAAATGCAAGATATTAATACAGCATTCTAGTGCAATTTACAATACAACGTGTAACAGAATTAGAAACAGCTGACTATAACCAAATGTTTAAGAATGCAATCATATCTAAGGGGGGTAGCTGCCGCAGGTGCAGGTTGTGTCAGGGGCTGTGATCAGCAGCTACTGATGGTGTGTTAGAGCAGTTCCAGTATTTCTTTATGGGCTATCATGCTGTGAGAGGGCTACCTTGTCCACTAGTGCGTCATACTGAGCCTCATTGAGAAAGTCTACTACAAAATACAAAACGCACCTCTAATTTCTCTTGTATCCAACAGCAACTACTGAGTACCAAATGTCTCTTTTTCATGGTAGGACTTCATCATGTTAACATGGTAGAATGTTCATTTATACGTCCTGCCTGACAGTCAGCTCTGCCAAGTAGTTGATATCACTTACCTTTCTCAAAATACTCAAAGCACCTTCCCTTGCTGCCTGCAGTCTATTGTAAATAGCAAAAATAAGCACCATTACTTTCTACCCAACAGAGTACTCTGTGGCCCCCTCTGCACAGTCATTGCAGATGTTTTGCTGTCTTCTTGTTTGGCACAGGTACCTCTGGCGCAAGCTCATGAGCTCCCTAAGTCTACCTCTGAAGCTTAGGGCACATTTAAGAACATATTCCTTGTAGGAATGACCATAATCCTCCTGCTCATCATGAACAAAATCCAGGGGCCCTAGAACCCTCTGTGACCATATTGCAACTCAAAGAGTGGAAATTATAGATTCTTGTCCAGTGAATGTTCTCAGTATGGTTGTTAGTGCATAATTACATTTCTCCACCAACCTTTTCATCTATGGAGAGTTGGGATAGTCTTAAATGCTTTAAACCACAATGCTTCCACAAACATGCCAGTAGGTCTGATATGAAATTGGCACCTCTGTCTGTCAGTATTTTTACTGGGAAGCCTACTCTGTTGAACATTACAAAACAGAGTTTTTGTCACCTTCTCTGTCCCATTACAGAACAAAACCACTGCCTCAAGCTGTCTAGTAGTGTAGTCCACCTGTTTACTATCAAAAGCTTGAACTGCAGGTGATTGAGCAGCAAGTACTGGGAAGTACCGTTTCAAAGAAGCACAATACTGAACCAGACTACTATGAACTCACAATAACGAAAGTGAAGTGTAATTCAGTAGTCTGAGTTTGGTATTGTGAATGGAGATTGCGGTACAGTGAGGATCAGGGAATTTACCCTTTTCCTCACTGTATTGAGATTTCAGAGTTGGTATATATAATTTGCAAGGGTGTGGGGGGGCTTTTCCCTTTTCAAAGCAGTAAACTCATGTGCTGTTGAGGTGAATACTCATGACATGTTGAGCAGAATAACCTTGGTGTCCGACATCACCTTCTCATATGTCAAATAGGTTTACTATCACATAGTCAATCGTACTTCGTGCGATCAACATATGTGCAAAACTCAGTTAGCAGAACCATAAGTGTGATTATTACATTGTCGAACTTTACAACAGTGAACATTCGCTATAGTAAGGTTTGATATTGTAGTGCAGAGTGCAGTATAGTGGGGATCGGGAAATGTAACCTTTCCCTCAGTGTAGTGTGATCTCAGAGTTTGTATATATAAGTAGGGGTGTGTGGGGGTGTAGGGGGCTTGCCCCCCTGCAAAATGTGTTTTACAATGTTGAGCAGATGTGAGCATTTCAGCAAAGTTGGCATATTCGACATTCAACTTTACTGAAATGCTCAATTTGGTATTTACTGTGTTCGGTGTTCTGATTTCTGAACAATTTGCTCAGATATCTTCGCACTCGTATACAGTGCATTTGAGTATGTGATAGTAAACCTGTCAAATAACATCGACTATAGTCGTCGGGGAAAGGAGTTTCAATATCATGATGTCATAACATTCTCATTTTCGTCATTGTGGGTCAATGAAATGAACAAACAATGAAGTGCATTTCAAGTATTTGACAGTAAACCTAGTCCACCACCACCACCCAGAAAAAACTCTTACCTGTGGAACTTGAGTACTAAGCATTCCCACAATGTCCATAGCTACTCTCTGAAATAGTTCCTCAATAACTGGCAAAGGCATCAAATCAGCTTTAGCTTTATCGCCTGCCTTACCAACCTTCTGACACTGGTCATATGTTTTGCCATCGATATGTATGGACTGATCTATTTTCATATAGTGGCAGAAGCCTTTTTTTGTATGATTTATGCCCATCTCACCTTAAAAGTAAATGTCACAGACCATGGCTATAAGTGTCAGCTAGTAGGCCCTTGGCACAACCAGCTGCAGCTGTGTCACATTTCACTCAAGTACTCCATCAGGAATCTATTCTCTGCACAATAATCCTTTGTCCCAGTAAAGAGACTCCTCCTTCCTTTGAAAATCAGTATATTCCTTGGCTACTTTCCTCAAGTCTTGTAATGTAGGGACTAAGAACTGAATCTGAGTCAATTCTTTCTTTGTGAATGTCCCCATCTCCCTCTTGCAGAAAAATTCCTCAAATTCAGGCTTGCTTCTACTACCTAACTCTCCGCTTGGAGTAACACCTTCCCTTTTAAGGAAAGCCTTATACATCCTAACAAGTGTGGGTCAGATTTGGTCTCACTGCAACTAACTAGCCATTATCCTGAAATAACTGCATCACCAGCCTCCATTGTAGATGTGGTCACTAGCTGCCTTTTTCTCTGTTGTTTTCCATGTGTTTACCCCCATGTGTGGCTGAGTGTAACCACATGCATACAAGGCAGTGCATTCTCAAAATCATCATCTATTAAAACATTGACTATGATATCATAAGTTCATCTGTTCATAGGCATATACTAGGCTAATGACCACCAGTGCCTTTATAAATCTAGCCGTGCAACCAAACCTAGTTGTGTCCCTACACATCATGGACATTTACTAGGAGTGGGTATGTTAGGAAGTTTCTAGAAGTTATGTTGCAGGTATGTTAGTTAGGGCATTATTGTCTGCCTCTGTCTGTCAGAGACATGGAAGCCAGACCCAGGGTGAATTTCCAATTTTCCATCAGTTGGTCAAGGTTAGGCCTAAATAGACTTAGAGATGAGCTCTGCTTCATATGGATGAAGACCTTGTTTCAGAGCATGAGGATCCTCTGAGACACATATCTGCCTTTACCATACATCTTATTCATGTCAAAAGTAAAATTTAAATCCTTGGATGTAGTGGTTCTGATGCTGTTCTTTTTGTGGATGTGCAAAAGGACAATCAGAGCTGGATTAGAGGATGCCTTGTATGCGAGGCATAGATCGCCTCTCAGTAACTTGTAGGAAATTGAGTACAGAGATAGTGCTTTAAGGTGAGCTGTACAGAACAGTCTGTTCAAACCCTGGATTCTTCTAGCAAGGAGCCTTTGTGTGCATTCCAACTGTTGCATATGTCTCGTCAGGTACTTGCCAAAGGGGCATTATTCTCAATGATGTGTCTGATAAGGGCTGAATAAAATGACACTCTGACTTCACTGGACCTGGATGCCATGCCTTTACCTATAAGTTGGGCAACACAGAGTGATTTTCTTACTACCTTGGCCAAATGTTGATCAAAGGCCAGATTACAGTCTGTATATGCTCCCAGATCCCTGTCTACTGGATCGACTCTTAGGGGTGCAGTGATGAAAAGGGCACATCCCCTATCCACCACTGTACTCAATCAAAACGTTTTAAAATGCAGTATTATGGTCTAGACCATATGAATTTTGACATTTTAAAAAGTTGATCTTTCAAACTACCCCACCCCCCCTAAAGAAAAATAGACATGAGCATTTAATTGATAGGAAGTTTGGTATGAAATGCTTGGTAAACAATGTATATGAATCCATAATTAGTAATAAACTAATTATTAGTAATTGACTATATAGGATAAGTAAAGGAAAAAGGGAGTTTCTGTATAAGATTTTTTAAAAGATGGGGATAAGGATAATAAGAAAACGCATTTCTACTCATGGGAGGGTTTCTTTGAAAAAACTAAGTTATACAAAATGGATTTGCCAGAATTAGAGCAATTCAGAATAGCTATTACAAGTGGTTTTCCAAGGTTTAGGAGTGATAGATTATTTACATGATAACATGACAAGCATGGTACAAATACAGGATTTATCACAGAAAGGGGAAGAATTCTGGACTACACAATTGTATACTAGTTTGCTGTCTCAAAAACAGAAACAATAAATAGCTACGTAGAGAGAAAGGCGGTGATGGAGTGGCAAAAATTTGACAGAGAACAAACGGGAGGCATTATTAATGGAGGTTAAAGAAGAACAGGTCAGTTGCAGTTGTATTGAACCAACAAATTCAGATGGGTATTGGTGGCAATGTTTGAGATGACAGGCTAAATCTGAGGTGCTTCATATGTCATACATAGTCTCACATACACACACACACACACACACACACACACACACACACACACACACACACACACACACACACACACACATACATACAGATAGATACATACATAGATATAACAATTACAGATATATATATTATATATATATATATATATATATATATATATATATATATTTATATATATATATATATATATATATATATATATATATATATATATATATATATATATGTATATATACACTGATAGATAGATACAGAGATATAAAAATATTTCAGGAACTGGTAAAATGCCCTTCAAGTCTGCCAGTGTGATATATAAAAGCGCTGAAGGTGCTTTTAAAAAAGTATTTTAATTAGTGTTTGCTTTAACATAATATAATATAATTAGGTAGTTTACTCCATTAGTTTATTAATCTCTGAGAAAATCAATTAGCATGTTTCTCATTTCTGTATGTCTTAAAGCATCTATATTACTCCATCGAAAGCTTAGGGTGTCGAATGTCTAAACATCAACAACTCAGCATCGAAACCTGAAAATCCCGAATGGCCATTCTTTCCTCAGGAAAGAATTCGATAGTCCTTTGCGAAATAAAATAAACTTCGGAACCCATAGTGAGGGGCTTCACCCCCCACAACCCCCTAACTAAATATACCAACTCCGAGATCGCTCAACAGTGGGGAAAGGGCAAATCCTCGATAACAGCTAAGCAAATTCTTTCACGAGGAAAGAATTTGTGTATGTGGCCATTTGCAGTTTTAAAGTTTTGATGCTTAGGTGTCGATAATTAGGCATTCGACAGCCTAAGCTGTCGAACATCTAATAGGAACCCTATCTTAAATGGGTAGTCTGATGCTTCTCTACAAATCTAAAACAACTTCAAACATTCTAAGAGGTAGGTGTTTCTAATTGCCATGTAGATTTGAGTAATACTTCTCTGTAATATCTATATGAGACACAATATGTTTCAGATATTTTAATATTTCATAATAAGTTATTGATGGATGTCCTTGATGTATTTCCACTGAACTCTTCCAGTTTATTCATACTAATATTCTTACATAGTTGCTTAGTTGTTAACTATCTGTACTGTACACATACATGTTTCTCAAGTGTCACGCTGTCACGGAATCTAATTACCATTGCATAATTCCTCTGTCACAGATGTATTATTGACATGTTTATGTAAATAGCAAATTAACATACATCAGCCCACAGCACACCTTGGTAGCAGTATAGGTACACCTGATGTGCAAGTGTTCTATGTAGTTGTTCATCTGCAGTTGTTACTGCTTGGCCCATACTGTCCCATATGGAATGTGGATAGCTTGACAGGTATGTATGTGCTACAGCAGCTATAGGGCACATTTACACATAAAGAAAGGACAGACCTGTAGAGTAGATAAAAGTACTGTTGTCAACTATATAGCCTAGAATTGTACTAATGGACTGTATTTCTCTCTCTCCACAACCCTTATCTACAAATATTTACTATTGTTATGCATTGGTTATGGTTTACAATTAACATACATTGTTCCATGAACTTTATTTTGGGGCATTCTGTTGACCATATGCCATAACAGTTACTAGCATGCTGCTAATATACTGCCTGTTCAGATAGTCATTGTTGTGTTTCACATAAGATGCATTGAAATGCAATAGTATTATTTTCAATGTTCTGGCATGCTATTATTACTAACAATAGTTTTGTTCATAACTAACTGAAATATATTGCTTCACCTCCATAATCACAGCATGCCAGGGTAGACCAGTTCCTGTTGCTCCACCTACCCTATCTCAGCTGGCCATGCCACCAGATACTATCTTGTCTGGGACCCAAGCCGGTGGTGCCCCCCCCTCTGGACCGGCGCCACCTTCGTGTGGAACCACCTGAGCGAATGGGGCCCATCCCCCTGGGAGTGGCAGCAGAGGGGCAGTAGTTACCCAGGATTGAGTGCAGACTCAACAACCTGGTGGGACATGCTGGCCCTGGTGCCCAGCATCCAGCACAGCCACCTTTGAGGCAGTGAAGGAGCAGTGTGGACTGCCCATGGGTGGGGGCCTCAGTCATGCTGCTGACATCTGGAGGCACATGCTCATCAGATTCCACAACACCCTCCGCATCCACAGTGTTTACCCCCTCATGTGTCACACACCGCCCCTGTCTGCTGTCTTGTCTGTCTTGCCTGTCTGCAATTGCATCATCTCCTATCCAACTTACCTCCCCACATGTACCTAAAGCCCCTCCCCAACATACCACTCTCACCTTATTAAAAAAATGGGCACCTGTCCCACAAAAACAAATATTGCTCCATACATAGCTCTCCATTTCACACGTGTCCACTGGACACAATGAATTTGTTACAACTGGCCTGACAACACATTTATGTTGTCCTCATCCTTCTCTCTGGGGTTTGAGAGTCCAAATTCATCCTCAAAATTTGTCAAAATGCACAGCTGTTGCTGTACAAGAAATGGAAAGCTATGGTCCTTCCCTGAACCTGTCCTGCACATCCCTACCTGCCTTTCACTATGCTTTTCCCCCTGTTTGCTCCCATTTCACCACTCTCCTATCAACCCCCATTTTTTTCTTTTTAATTTTGTAGTGCGGGTCTGTGCGGAGCTAAGTGGAGCACAGCCCCAAACCTCAAAAACTCACTTAAAAGTGCTTTAAACTGCCTTAATGAGCCTATTTCTCTATCACATGTATAAAATAATCTTCCCTACCAGGGTTCAAACCCGAGTCCCTTTTAACTACAGCCTACTGCATTAACCAACTAGGCCACTCAGATCTCAATTCAAGCAGGTGTTCTCAGGAAAATATAGTGATTGCCACTGACAGACTGCAATTGAACCTAATATGAGAAATGGGAGTATACCTTGGACTCTGATATAAAAATACACCAGTAGACAGCCAAATAAATAATAATGTCAATATGTTAGGCCTGGGATATTGGGTAAATGTTCTCTTTTATCTGGAACATCTGTAAACACACCTGCTAAGGCATAACTGACACAGTACATATGTTCAACTGGGACCCTGCTACAGAACACCTGCCTGTGAAAGTCATGCATATACCAGTGAATGTAGACATGTCATAACTGTATATATGCAGATATATCTGGCAAATACAGGTGCTACAGCACTGACTCATTAGCTCAGTCTGTTAAATGCCTTGCATACATAACATTTTGTCACACACAGTCCTGGGTTCAAATCCAGTGTATTGCATTTCAATTCCATTCTTGTGGACACAGCAAGTAAGGATTGACTCATGCAATTTTAATCCCCATAGGTTATTGCTATGGTATTATCAACTACCCAGTTTTGCAAGTCACAGGCCTGTAGGTAGGGACACACTGCACATATTTGGATAGCCTAACTATATCTTGCATACTTCCCTGCTATTGACACTGTTGCATAACAGATGTACCTTAAGCACATACCTCTATTGGACTGTGATGGGAACCCTTACCCTGGATCTCCTGTATCAATAGGGCTGACACAGCTGCCACAGTTACACGTACATCTTGCAGCCCTCCAAAATGTTCACACATGCCCCCCATTGTGTCCTAGGCTGCAACCTGGAGCATACATGACTGTATGTTTGGGTAGCTGCAACAGACCAACCATACATTTCAGACCCCTATAACAAGGGATCCAGATGCAACCATACATAAGGGGGGACAAAGACCCAGAAATAGATACATGTTACACAGTTTGTTCCTACAAAGATAGTAGGTGGATAGAATAGCAACTACTACATTACCATGCATATTATAATGGTTATAAAGTGTGACACTCACATGTCTCTCACCCCCTTCTGACCTCAACCCACAATGTTTGCCAGTGACATGTCAGATGACCACACTGTCATGTGACACTGAACAAACATATGAGACAAAACTGTGGATATATATTTCATACATCTCTATAGTGGATAGTATTTGTGCTTACCCTCTGTGATGCTGTAGTCTGCACACCTCAGCAATGTCCATCTCAAAAACTAAGAAAGGGGCCAGGGCCTACATGAAGGCCTTATATATTGCATTGTGGTGCCATGTCATTGGCTAATGATAGTACAATTTAGCTGTTTTGGATGCAATCAGCAAGTCTGAGCCACAGATTGGTGTACAGGCTATTATCTGTTAATAAGCATTACATACAAAAGGCAAGCAACTGCTTATGGGGAACAGGTCTATATGTGGCTTTACTCACATAGACAGCATATGTACAAAGCATTTACAGAGGAGCCCTTCAATAAAAGGAATACATCACTCTACCAGGTATGTACTACATTTCCCCATAAAAAGGGATGTAGATGGGAGGATGGAGATATGGGGAATAGGGATTACAATAGTAGGCTTGTATTATATCTATGATACTGACATGTCAGTGATACTCTGATGTCCAACGCCTACAGGCATGCCTCTCAGTTGTCCCTGTTTGACTCATCTCTCTGCGCTGTCCCTGCCCATCCCTCCTACAACAGTCTGCTGTTATAGTAAAGATATTGGAGTGCACCTAAGACATAGTGACACTAAGTAAGGGTGTACACTCCTGTAACATCAACCTATGGACTGTAATACATCTCCTCTCTGTCTGACAGTGTCACACATAAATAGTATTAACGTTGTAAAGGTGTCTCTGAATGTGCCTGATGTACTCTGGCTATGTCCCTGTTTCATGGACATTTATCCCTGTCTGGTTAAGAGCTATGCCTAACATACCTCTCAACCTCCTACAGTAATGAATCAGACAGAGACATATGTAAAGGGGGACAAAGGCCCAAACCCAGTGACAGACTATACATATTGGCCATACAAAGTAAGAATGTGATTAGAGTAACAGATATTACTGTAGCATAAGTGCTATCTGAGGGGTCTGATGGGTGACAGTCTGTGTCAGATTTCTGACAGCAGTCATCAATTAGTGGACAACCATTTGTCAGACATGCACAAGTTTCTGCAAGACAGACCATGGCTATGAGTCAAACAAGGTGACATTCTGCAAACATCTGCATAGCTGAGACATATGATGCCAACAAGGAACATACACAACAGCAGGTTTGCATTGTTGTCTGTCATTGTGCCACACTGGTGTGGCTGGACTGTCCCCATATAGTTGTTGGAATAGCACACTACTATTTGTCTGACAGTGTTTGTGTCACATATTAGTGGGGCTTTGCCCATAGGGGACACACCACAGTACACTGCAGTGAAGCCTGTAGGGACATACAGCAAAATCTGTACCAGCACACAGGGACATTTCCCAGTATTGCTACTATCTTGGTGATAGCCACACATGTAGTGTGCCACTAAACTGTTGGTTATTACATAAGAGGCAGCAGTAGATAGTGCAGGCCATTATGGGTGTGTAGGGTCTGTACATAGTGGACATCCACATATCAGGTCCTGTAATGTGTTCCCCTCTTGTTGTCTTGCAGGAATGATGTACCAACGGAGACATCCTCCATTTTCATCTGCTGAAAATGCTGTTATACTGGATGCCCTCAGACTCAATCATCACATCCTGCTGTCAAGGGGTCACCACAATCATGAACAGCATTGTGGGCTGACTTTGTGAGGGCTGTAAATGATACTGGCAACAGGACAGGACCTAGGAGTAAGTTCAACACCGGGCCACAGACATGGTCAATGCTGCACGTCAAAGGGCAGCTGCTGTTGCCAGGGATCATGCTGCTGGCAGTGGAGGGTCTGCAACAGAACAACTACTCTTAGCGACAGAAGAATTCCTGGTGCTCCTAGGATCAACCCATATGTCCTGGAGGTGGGTGCCACAGCATCCACATCAGAGGAGCATCCAGGTAAGCTGACTGTTTTCACCAGTATAATACATTTGCAGTAATTTGACAGGCTCTACAGATGGGTACATGTGTGTCAGGTCTATCTGCATTGGGGGGGGGGGGGGGGTTGGCTTTTCAACACAGTTGTGCACGCATTCTCAGAATGCCAGCAATATACCCAGTATCACATTAGCTACTGTACATAGCCTCATAGGTAGGTATTAGGCTATCGGCCCAAGGGCCTACGTAAGCCTAGCCAATAAGGTTCCCTGGCTTATGCCACCCAAGAAAGTTATTTTCCTGTGCCATTGTTGAGCAGAGACACAGAAGTGATCCCGGGGTGTATTTCCTATTTCCCATCAACTCATCAAGATTTTTCTTGAAGAGTGCTAATGAAGAACTTTGCTTGACATAGATGGGTAGCCTGTTCCAGAGTATGGGAAGTCTCTGGGACAGGAATCTATCCCTACAGCATGTCCCTGTTTATTGTGGTGACAAGGTTTAGGTCCCTAGAGCATGTGGCTTGAAGGGATTGGGATTTATTTAGGTATAGCATGTCCAACAGCTCTGGGTTTGACATAGCTTTATATGTTTGGCAGAGATCACCTCGAAGTAGGCGATATGCTATGGAGTAAAGCTGGAGTTTTTTGAAGTGGTCAGTGTAGGACATTTGTTTGAGGCCAGTAATCCTCTTTGTGAGGTACTTCTGTGGCCTTTCCAGCTGCTGCAGATGTATTGTGAGGTACATTCCAAAAGGGGCATTGTACTCTATAATGGGTCTAATGAGTGTCAAGTAGAGGGGAACAATGACCTCTTTTTTCCTGGATGAGAACCCTTTTATGATGAGATGTGCCACGTAGAAGGACTTCCTGACTACTGTGGCGATGTGACTATCAAAGGAGAGACTACTGTGCACCTGGGTCCCAAGGTCTCTTATCATGCATTCGGTGTTAAGTAGATTGCTGCCTATGTGCTAGTTCATGGGTACAGAGTTTTTACCAAAGGGGATGACACTGCACTGTATTGAACTGGCAATGTTACCCAGATGTAGGTGACATGCATGTTATACAGGGCCTGGGTTGTCTGTGTATGTTGTTGTGGGTATGTGTATGTGTACATGAGTTCAGAGATGAGAAGATGTGGGACATGTAATGCAGTTGTGGACCCTCATCTGTATAAGTCTGTGTGGATTACCCTACATAATAGGGCAGGTGGTAATGTACTGCTTTTTTCTTCCTTCTCACAGATGAACAGGGGGGTTGGAGCCTGCCCCCTCACAACCTGATGTCAGTGTCTCATTAGACTCTGATGATGATGGTGGCCATAGTGAGGCACAGGTGGGGTTGTCGGTGTCTGAATCTGTCTCAGAGGTTGACATCCCTCTTCTGCCCCCATTGTCCTTGCACACAGTCAGTATGCCCACACATACCCAGTCATCAGAGGCCACAGATATATGACAGTCAGAGGGTGGCGACATAGTGCAGGACAGTGTGAGAACTATGGCATCAGTGAGTGAAGACAGTGGCCATAGCCAGAACACTGGTGAGGTTCCACACAGGCAGATTGACAGGGGTGCTCCAAGGAGGACTGCTGCCCATCCATGTCCTGTTGCAGGTGTTACATCACGGGTCACTTGCTGCATGTTTCGAGCTATCATGGAGGCACAGGTATGAGCCGAACACAACAGATAGATGCTTAGGGTTATGGATGCAGCACACTTTGACATCTGGGACTGCCTCCACTATATTGGTGATACCATGGAATGTTTCACTGATGTAGTGGAAAGATGGTGGGCTCACACAGTATCTGTCTTTCATTGCACATTGTCTGTGCTGGAACTTGTGGTTGGGGTTAGGAGTCAGACATGTGGATGTAGGCTATCAACACCATATGCTGATAGTCCACGTGACCATGCACACTCACGTTTCCATAGTGGCAGTGCCTCCAGGGCTACAGAGGGAGGTGTGCTGTCCACACCATGATGTGGCAGGCCATGGGCATGTTGTCCTGGGTGGTCTTTTGAGGGACAAAGGCCCAGCAGACACCAGTAATCATCAAGTACTAGCACCACATTTGACCTTGGGCATAGTGCTGCCCGTGCTACTCATGGAAAGGCCAGTTCCCGTGTTCATGATTGGAGACAGTGAACTATCCACTCTACCATGTATGGTCCACAGCGGTCCACCATATGCATGTGTAGAGCTAGCACTGAGCTTGACTGTGTACATGCATACTCCAACACCACTGTAACATGCAGGTCACCAACAAACACACACAGCACCTCTCCATGGCCCATGTCACCAGCACCCCTTCCTGACCCACACATATGCTTACAACTGTTTGCCACAGCCTAAAGGTCTGGCACCCACACACCACACCCTGTGCATGTTATGATACCTGTGCCACATCCCTGCTATCTATGCCATCGATGTGAGGACCTGCATATATGTGTCTGATGCATAAGGTGACTATACACCTTTACTTGTGTTTGTGTAGTGCAGTAGTGTTATGCCATTGCAGCTGTTGGGGGCCACAACAGCTACTGTATGCTAGCATGAGTCAGGACTACACATCAAACGTTGTGTATCTTTGTTGCTTGATGATACACTGGTGGTAATGTTATGGAATGACAGGTGTTTCATGGAGCTGTGTATGTTTTTGTCCCAGGAGTCTAAGCAATGCAACTATGGACACAAGCGGAAATGCTGTTGCACAGAACGGCAAAGCAGCACTGCAGAGATATGACCTCAACAAAGTATGCTACTATATGTGCATGGCTCCCTAGGTGCATATGTGTAGAACATTGTGTCAGGGACAATAGAGACAGTCAGTGTCATCATGCTTTCATACCCTGTGACACACTCTACTATCATTGATACATGTTACCTGGGTAGTCTGCATGTACAACTGTAGATGGTGGTGGACATCTATTATGCTTATATAGAGGAGGGCAACATAGGGCCAGAGTCTAATCACAGGGCCATAAAATGCATAAACAATGCCCTCAATGCACAGAGGTAGGCCACATGGGCATGTCTCTAGTACTGTCAGAGGACATATTCACACACACACACACACACACACACACACACACACACACACACACACACACACACACACACACACACACACACACACACACAGAGTTGGAGGATGTGAGATTAGAACTCCTATCTATCTAGTATTACATACTACAACTCATAGTACCTATTGCACATGCCACAGGTTATGTCTGTTGTATTTGCTGCTGTAGGCACAGTACTTGTAGAGTATGCAAAGTGGCCTTGTGTTAGACAGCATGAGTGGCCTGCAGAGTGATACTGCTTGATACTGTTATTGTATCTAGTGTCCTAGGGGTGGGATACCTGGTAATATCCCTGCTATGTGTGTATACTTAACATTCTGGCCATATGTGGCTATTTGCAGTTTGATAGGCAGACATGTGGCCAGAGACAATATAGCCTGTCCAAGGCATGAGTTGCACCCATTGTACATTACACCACCTGCGTACTTATGTCTGTCTGCAGGGTGACAGCTCGCAGGCTCAGGGGTCTGTGGGTGAGTAGATTATGTTCTGCTGTGGCCTAGGTCTGGTGCCATCAGATAGCTGTTGTAATGTGTATGTGCAAATAACCCCAGCAGTCAAGGGTACGTGGAAACAATGTACATCCCTGCCCATATCTATATCACTGGTGTATAACACGGTTGTCTCCTTAAATGTAGTTGTGTGTGTCAGTAATGTAAATGTGTTCTGTAGAAGTATGTGGGGAGTCTACATATCATTGTATGTTATATAGCTATATATACATCTTGCTATCACAAATATATGTGCCACATACTGATAGAAACTGTTATCAATAGTGAGGGGGATAGAGAAAGACATATATGTATACGTAGCTATATGTATGTACAGACATATTTCAACATGGCAGGTCTTTGGGCGGTAGAGGCAACAGACTTGGTCTCAAGTTAGCTAAGTGTAGGTTCATGCCCAGTATGATTGTCAGTATTTACAAGGTGACTGCAGGCCAGCGATACCTGTACTCCAGTCTGGGATTAGTGTGTGCTGCAGGCCATTGGCTGCTGCACCTGTTGCCACAGTACTGCAGTCACATGATATTGTCCAAGACATTTCCTGGCTGTTTGCTGACCTTAACATGTGACTCACACTCCAGAACTATAGAGAGCTTCACAGACTGTCCAGACTCTTAACACATAGTTTTGGCCCATTTCAAATAACATTGTTGTTTTCTGGCAAATTAGTGGCAAAATCAGTCAAGACTACAGTAAATTAATACTGACAGATATTTGGATTTCAGACTTCATGCACAGCAAGTGAGTCACGTGAATGCAGGACCTGTTATTCTATCCACATTCTATGCTTGTAGGAGCAAGTATTTAAAACATGTCCCAAGTTGTGGCCCTTGGTCCCAATTTTATTCACTGTATTTCAACAGAATTCCTGCTGTCAGTGGTTGAGAGGTATGATGTGCTGGGGTACATAGTGAACCACCACACACAGGGTGACAGTCCGCATACCTCTCCTTGTACATTTTTTTTTTTGCAGAATGCCCAGCATTTCTCCTCATATCTCTACTGTGTTACTCATACATTTGTGGTGTCCCGGTGCTATACTGTACATCATTTGCTGACTTGTACCTACTGACACATTTAACTGATGGCCTTCACATCCTGCAGCTAATCTGACTTGTTACAGCCTGCTCTTAAACTAGCCACCTGCTAGACTGCTCAGAGTGTGTATAATGTCTGTCTGTAGGTATTTCCCTTTGTACCCCCAGACACTCTGTCTTTGTCCAGCTTTCTTGCAGTAACAGATTGAGGGGTTCTGACAGTCTGTGGGACTACCACCATATGTGTACCCCAAATGCAAAAGATGTTGTATGCTGCCAGATTCGAGCCATCAACATGATCTCATATGCTACTGTCCCTGGCCCACTGGGCCACACTGGCTGTCAGACAGAGAGGTTTGTTTCCTCACAATATCAACAGGATAGGGGAATTTTCTGGTCTGCTGGTATATCATTGCAGACTTATTGTTACAGCAGTTGTATGGCACAGAACCTGGCAGTTGATGGAGTGATAACCCTTGCAGTTGACCTAGATTCTACCCTCTTCACGAGGTGGTGCCTTGATGTGTACATGAGTGCAATCTATGGCACCCAGTACATCAGGGTAGTGTGCTACATGGTAGAAGAGTCGTATACTGCTGGCCCTCTCCTCAGGGGTGTGGGAAAGATAAATGTGCTCACTGGCATGTGGTAGCATGGCATCCAGGAACTGGTGGAGTACCCTGGAAGTGGATGCCTGTGAGACCGCCATCATTCCCTAGTTGGTCTTTTGAAGGTACCTGTAGCTAGTATTCTAAGGGTTACATATACCTTTGTTTCCACTGGGATAGATTCCCCTTTGTTGGCTCTAGGTCTGAGTTGAGGGTGGCAGAGCTCACTGAGTTGTTGTAGCATGTCCCTGTCCACCCTGTAGTGCTCTACAATCTTCATCTCATGTAGCCCCTGGTAGGTTAGCCTGGGCCTGAACACTCTTCTCCTTCTCAGTCTAGGCCTATGGTCAGCATCAGCTGCAGCTACATTGATCTCAGCATCTAGCACATACATATGTAGCAGACCTGCAGCAGCCCCTTGCATTCTCTAGGTTAAAATTCTGAAGGCTGTACTCCAATGGTGCAGAGTATGGGGAAAATCAGATTGTAGGGAGTATACATACTTTATAGTGCACTGCTGTAGGTGTATGTGATTGGCTAGCTATGATGCATTCCACCTGGCAAGTACATCATTAAGGAGTTTAATGGTCCTAGTTTAAGTGTAACAGGGCTCATCAGTAATCAATACATCATTGACTTTCTCAGGCAATTTTTTTGTTTGACAGCCTTCCTCGCTGAGCACTGCTGTACACCATGAAAACCCGAGCCGAAGAGGTAAACAAGTCTTATCAGTGAGCAAACCCACTCCATAGAAGGCACACTCAGTATGGCTGCGTGCCACACAAGCACACTCAAAAGTGCTCGTACCTGCTGAAACATGTGCCCCTAAGGTAAACAAAGCTTAACAGTCACCGGGCACCCCCCCTCCCCAGTTAGCAGAGTGGTGCGCTGTGCAAACAGGCACTGCTGAGCTCCAATAAGCTTAAACATTTAAGGACACACACCCCTTTTGATGTCAGCTAGCTCTTCTGTGGACATCAACATGGTTTTGTGCCTACATGGATAGGATCTGCAGACGCAGATACCCATTTCTGCTATTAAGTAAACCCAGCTCATTTGCATACAGGTCAATGGACAGTACCTGGTAACTACACAGATTCAGGCCCTGACACTTTATTAACCACAGCATTCCTACATTGTACATACTCATCACACAGTCCTGTAATGCATTACTGTTACATACTCACAAATTCTGTTTTTTACAATATTATTTTTTTCTCCCATAATGGCATGTTTCTGCACTGTGGCACACTGTGCAAACATACCTATGGTATTAAAAAAATATAGATTTTACATTAATTTCCATATAAGTTTGGAAACACAGTGCTTACTTTTGCACATATCTGTGTCCTCTGTAATCGACTTTTACAGCCCCTGGTGTCATTTTACCTTCCTGTACACGGAATTTTGTATGTGTATATTATGGACACCAACACAGGATCTGCATGACTGCCTATTTGCTTGCTGAATCACTCTACCTGCTTCATTTGCATGCATTTCACCTGCTTCTGAGGTGATTTGAGTCTATATTAGAAGAGCGAAGTGATGATAGAGCGAACGATCTTTCGTCAACAAGTAAAATCCGAAGTCTGAAAACAGCAAAGTTACAGAACAGCGATTTTTTTTTCCAAGGGGAAAAAATCACTGGGCTGTTCTCGGGACTTTGATGTTTTCTCCACTGTGGTGTGATATTGGAGTTGGTATATTTAAGTAGGGGGATGTGGGGGATACAGCCCGTCACATGGGAGAGACTTTATTTTGTCTTTATAATTTTTGTTTTTTTGGAACAGCAATTCTTTTCCCTGGGGAAAAAATATCACTGTTCTGTAACTTTGCTGTTTTCAGACTTCAGGTTTTACATGTTGACGAAAGAGTGTTCGCTCTTTCATCATTTCATTCTTTTAATATAAACCCAGGTGATTTGCATGCCATGGCCACTTGCGTTTGCATGTTCTTGCACACCCCTCAGCTCCATTTACTGGATCGCACATCTAATTACTTTCGTGTAAGCACCATGCCACTATGCCTACATGGAAAATAGGTCCATGTAGGCTTTATTAAATTCCCCCTATTGTCTATAACCTATAGCTATCATTAAACTGCTGGTTGATATAATCAGAAAAACTCAAAATGGGATTGAACAATACTGTGACAGTTGTACTGTTTTCAAGTATTTGCACAGAGACCTCAGATCTAGAAACCTAGAATACAGATGAGAAGGATAATCTAGAATGGTACAAACTAAACAGTTGTGAAACAAGAACAGAACCCTATGAAACACCTTGATTGTGACCTAATATACCACTTGTCCAGTGGGTATTTGATAATTGACACATTCTATTTGATTTGTAAGCCATGCAGCTATGTAGCTTACCAATGTTATAGTAATATCTAGTTCTTTTTTCACTTTCTGATTAGAGTTTTATGTCTAATCATATCACAGCTTACTTTTTCATTTAAATCTCTCTTTCTACATATACCAGAATATTATGTTACAAATAATTATAGATCTATTTTCGATACATGCATATTGATAGATGGTTTCAAGACCCATCCTTGCCATTTACAATAATAATTTATCCAAGATGTCCTTCTCCATTGTTTTCCATAGCACTAGAGTAGACTTATGGGTATATATAGGTTCATAGGTTCATAGGTTCATACTAGGCTATCTGCCCTAGGGCATTTATAAGCCTAGCCAAAATGTGTTTGGCTTTCGCCATCCATTTTAAATTTATTTTGCTATGCCCTTTTTCGAGGTTAGTATACTGTGCCTCTGTTTAACAGTGACACAGAAGTGATACCTGGGGTAAACCTACGATCTCCCATCCACTCATCAAGATTCCTCTTGAAGAGAGTCAATGAGGGACTCTGCCTAACCTGGACTGGGATTTTATTCCAGAGTGAAGGGAGCCTCTGGGTTATGAATCTGTCCCTCCAGCATGTCCTATTTATTTCAGTGCTGAGGTTAAGTCTCTCGAGCGCGTAGCTCGATGGGATTTGGATTTTCTGAGGTGCAGCATGTCCATTAATTCCAGGTTGGACATGGCTTTATACGTCAGGCACAGATCGCCTCTGAACAGGCGGTATGCCACTGAGTAGAGCTGGAGTTTCTTTAACTGGGCAGCATATGGCATCTGTTTGAGCCCTTTGATCCTCTTGGTGAGGTACTTTTGGGGTCTTTCCAGTTGCTGCAAGTGTCTGGTAAGGTATATCCCAAAAGGGGCATTGTACTCAATTATGGGCCTGATGAGGGATGAGTAAAGAGGCATGATCCCTGATCTAGATGTGAATCCCTTCATGATTAGGTGGGCTATATAAAATGTTTTTCTAACCACTTTGGCCACGTGGTTGTCAAATGAGAGACTGCTATCAACTTGGGTCCCCAGGTCCCTAATTACTTCTGTACTTAATGGATTACCACCTATGTGGTAATTTGTGAGCACTTAGTTTTTGCCAAAGGGGATGACTATACACTTTTTGGCATTTAGCTTGAGGCCATGGCTATGGCACCAGTTGTCTGTTTCTATGAGGCCCTTTTGGAGGATGCTTGTGTCGGCTGGAGAGTCGATTATGGCGCCCAGTTTGCAGTCATCTGTGAACTTGGTCAGCCACAGTCCTTCCATGTTGGCCTGTACCTCCGAGAAATATATACCGAACAAGAGAGGTCCCAGAATTGAGCCTTGTGGGACACCACTTGTAACTGGTTTGGAGTCTGACATGGCTCCAGCAATTATAACCATGTGGGTTCTGTCCTTGAGCCAGTTTGCAATCCATCTAGTGACATAGGGGTTTATATTTAAGCTGGTGAGCTTATCTATAATGCCCGCATGGGGTATTGTATCGAAGGCTTTTGCGAGGTCCAGGTAGGCTGTGTGGACCACCTTCCCCTCGTCAATCGCCTTGCTGACTGTTTCAAAGAAATCAACCAGGTTTAAGAGGCAGGATCTGCCCTTAACAAAGCCGAACTGGGTAGGATCCAGTGTCTGTAGGTCCCCAATATCTTTATTTATGAGGTCCATGATGATCCTTTCCATAGCTTTGCAGACCAAGCTAGTCAGGCTTATGGGGCGATAGTTTCCAGGATCCATTGAGGCACCACCTTTATGGAGAGGGACCACTGTTGCTGTACGCCACTCTTTGGGCACATATCCTGTAGTAAGGCTGAGATTGAACAGTAGTTTTATGTTTGGGTTTAGCTCTTCTTGGAGTTCATGTAGGACGCAGCCCAGGACACCGTTTGGTCCCATTGATGCTGTGTTTTTTTGCTTTGGAGAGGGCGGCTCTTACCTGAGCATCTGAGATGTCAGGGGGGCAGCACTCTGCTGGGACAGATATTTGCCCTTTTGGTATGACACTGTGTTAGCCCTATTTCTCTTTCCCTTAAAGATGGGTTTCACAAGTGCATGTCTCCAATCATGAAAAATCTTGGCATACTTAATTAACCAAATGAATAATAGATGGAATGGTACTGTAAGCTCTCACTGAAATATTCAGAGGATATTGTTACTAATTTCCAGTCCCACCTCTACTTTACTAGAGTCTAATTTGCTTAGTAAGTTTTCAACAAAATCTAATTTAATTTTAGTATTTGAAGTTACTTGAATGTTACTGTCACAAAGTACTTCTCTCTTTGTTGAACCAAACTGCTTTGTGTAATATTTTGTAAATATGTCAGCAATCTGTTGTGTATGAAAAACAGTTAAAGAACTTGCATGCAGTTTATTAGGTTAGATGTCTTTACTCCTACCACATCTTTTCCTCATACAGATTTCTTTTTCTCCTCCTCCCTGCAGCTGACAATCAACTGCTGCCAGCTCCTCCCCACATTCATTGGGTCTCCCAGACCTGATTACCCCCATCCTATGCCAGTTGGGAGGTAAAAAAAGCTAGTGCAGCACTATACTGCTGCTGAGAAATGTTGACTAACCCACTACCACACATGGCAGCCTTGCAAGCTCTGCAGTTGCTGCCTACCAGAGGTACATGTGCAATCCTACTCAAGTGTAGCCTCCCAACCAAGTTGTATAGCACTTCTAGATAAGATCTTGCCCTGCTGTTAATGCTGGTACTGTGGCAGGTCTAGGCAGCCCCCACAGAGAGTCAGGCACACACTCCCATGCTCCTCTCATCCTGCCCCTTCAGCACCTGTTCCACTAATCGAACCCAGGTCATCTGGGGCACAGTAAGGGCTTAATTCCTCTGTGCCATAAGCCCAGAACTTATCTTACTACATCTTATGTATTAAAAATGGTTTACTATTACATTCAATATCTTTGTATAAATCTTACTCAAAATTGTTTGTGGTCTTGCCTGACATTATGCTTAATTTCTCTGTTGAATTTATTTCTTTCAGTTTTCAAAGTTACAGTTTAATACTGCTTCTATTCCATTTATTTTTTACCTGTCATATTATTTACATATCTTGTTATTGTCAAAATATATCCCCTAGACCTTGAGTATCTAGACCGTGATGTTAAATATTTGTTGATTTGTTTATATTCAATATCCCTTTCAAAATTGCCACATTCCCTTGGTCGTTTTCTCATTAAATACATCATTCCAATTAGTTTTATATAACTGTTTTAATTCCATATAATTTATTCATTTTTATGCGCATCTTTATATTCAGTTTAGCAAAATTATCTAGCAGAATTTTTTTCTTTATAACCATTTGTTCACTGTACATCAAGTAGGTAAAACTTGACATGCGCTATTATCTCCCTAGGGACACAAACAATTTCCATTAAGTTTTGTTCCATAGTAGGGTTGTTTACAACATGCAACAGTTGTTGCTCCCATACATAACCTGTAAATAATTTTTTACTAATGTTGGAAAATCAATATTCTTCTGGTCTATCTTGGGTAAATTCAATCACTATCCATTACTATTTTTCCATTTCACACACACCTCTCAACCTCTTAGATCAAGAAAACTGAACAAAGCCATATATAAAAGTGGGACAAAGGCCCAAAAATAGGGACAATTTTTAAATATTATTCTTACAAACTTAGAAAGGTGATACAATAACAGGATTTGCATTAGCATTCATTTTCTGAATGGTATGGAGTCTGAAACTCAAATGTCTGTCATTATTTTCTAACTTCAGTCTTTAATGATTTGCCACTAGTTTGCCAGAAAAAACACAATTTTATGAAAAACTGAGTAAAAATATGAGGCAAAAATCTGGACATTCTGTGAAAATCTGTACAGTTGAGAGGTGTGATTTCACACAAGAAATTAATACATTTTTCAAAGGCATTGGCACTTGGCTTTGGTGATCTATATATTCCAGCAATTGTAATTTGTTACAGGATTGTGATTATAGTCATGATTATCTTGGTGTTATCTTCAGAGACATGAGACGCATGTTTCATAATAATATTTAATCTCTGTTATAATATTTTCACCTAATTTTTTGTTAGAATATATGTTTTATTAAAAACATTTATACACTGACAATGGTTTTGAGTCATTTTTCTTTAGTCATTTTTCACAAACAATAACAACATTAATCCTATGTGAATATAGCAACATTTCCAATAAAAAATATCAGATACTCCTTTCAACAGTCAACACAGATAAAATAAATGTTGCTATATGTGAACCATTGAATTTCTGACAAGGCAAAATCCTCTCTTGTTAGTTAAATACTATAATTTATCTGCTGTAAAAACTCTCTTCCCTTGTCCTGACAAGTGTTCTCCATCCTGTCTAAATATACATGAGCCAAAAATTAGACTTAGATGCTCTATACATTCCCAATTTTTAAAGCATCTTGTTTATTTCATACAGGTTTTTATCCAAAATGTTTTTCAGTGCACTGATCTATCTGTCCTTTCTGTGTATGGTTTGTGAAAAATGAGTCTTAAGACCTATACAGGCTATGATTTTTAAGATTGGTGTAAGTTTCCTACTAGCAGTCAATAAATCCTAAGTGATAAGATAATTTAATCCAAAATGAATAGAAATATCAGTATACATCATTACATGTAAGTATCCTAACATACTACTCACATCTTCTAGTTTTGCTCTTGACAAGTACACTATTAAGCTTTACTTATCCTCTCTGCATAAGCGTGTTTTAATTTCTTTAATAATTGAATATTCAGTGTCTAGCATATCATTTCCTACCTGATCTGAAGAATCTTCCATCTCTAACTCAGTAATGTTTTTAGTTGATAAAAAATTGTTTTCTGTGTTACCATTTGTTTAATAATCTTGGTGTTTTTTTATCACCATCATTGTTTGCAAGCATACAGTTGTCATCTGGCTGTTTGTATGCTTTCACAGTTTGAACTGTTTTATTAACCTCACTCTTTCTCTTCTTCTCCCTTTAAATATTGTTCTTAAACCCTTCCATGCTCACTTTCAAAGTTTTTCCCTTGCAGCCCATCCCCTGTCTTCTTTATGTATTCTCTGTTGGAGCAATACTGTCATTTTCTGCAGACCAAATGTTTTGTTATTGCACAATTATATAATTCACTATAGTTAGGAAATTGCATAGCAAAGTTCTATTATTTTATTTAGTATATTTTTGCTTAACTTTGCATACCTTAGTCAATGGGCGAGATTCAATAAAGCCTACACTAAGTATACACAATATGTATTCAAGAATATTCTTATCACATCTTTTTGTGTTTTCTAGTCACTCAGAAAGATTATATTAAGTGTATATGTAGTCTACACTTTGTGGTAACCTTTATGAATCCCTGTCCATATTTAAAGCTGCAAGAATATCAGTAGGAAAACTAAAATTAGGAGGAAGAAGGTGTGACTTAATTTGTGTTGTCTGTTCACTCAGAACGGTGTACACTTAGTGTGCACTTAGTGTAGGTATTAATGAATCCTGGGAAATTTTTCTTCCTTGTTATTTGTTCTGAACTTTTACCTTTCCTTTTTTTTCTCCTAAAAATGTCCTGAATTCTGTAGTTGCTATATTCTTATCTCCGGAATCATAAAGGTGTAATATGTAGTATCAAGTATAAAGGTGGACAGTGATCATTATCAGCAGAGAGTGCTTCCTTTCCTAAATGTGTTCTGTTTGAAGTTTATCCTGTATTATTTAGATTAACATCAACCCAGTCAGTATTATATGTAGCAGCAGTTTTCCAGGCTGTGAGAATTGCAGAAGCATAACTGTCTACAGCAACTCTAGATTTATTATCAATAACAGTAAGCAAATAATCAAACTTTTGGCATGAGGAAAACAAGTCTCAGGTGTTATAATGTTGTACCTTTATAAATACATAACATTCAGTACATTGTTATGGAAAAGGTATGTGGTGAAGAAATCATTTGAATGTCACATTAAGGAGTAGGAAGTGATTTATGAAATGCAAGCCTCTAAAGAGAATGGAGGTTTGCATTCTTTGTATAGAGGTGAGAAATATGGTTGGATTGAAGAACAAGTAACTCAGATAATATAATATATCTTGGAAGGTGGGTCAAAACTGAAATACTGGGAGGACAGAAAGTTGGCCCAAAGTATAAAATGTATAGCACAGGAGAATACAGTTTGAGAACATGTGACAGATTAATTATGATACAGATTGATAGACAAAAAATAAGATTCAAAATAAATGGAACAGTCTTCCTGAGGTATCAAGAGTTTGACAACTTAGAGGGAGGGAAGGAGGAGAAAAAAATATTTATCTGAGGAACTCATATACAGATGTAATGCTTGTAAGAGATATATGTTTTTCTGTTAAATTGGGAAAAAATACTTATCACTTGGAATATGGATTGTTGATGGACACATGTTTGCAAGTTGTTGTGACCACTAGTTTTATGCAGTTATGTTTAAATGCTACAAATGGCGGCAAGTTAGTGATATACTTCCAAAGAGATGGGGTGCTGGAGACATATGGGGTGCTGGAGAGAGGCAGGATATTAATAATACTAAAGATGGTTTCATGCAATGTTGTACAACATAAAAGGTATATGAGTCACTGCAATTTATGTAAAAGTAGAGCTTTTCCACCAGACTTATGCTGTAAAATAAACAATCTTTCTTTGGCAGGTATTGCCCACAGGAAGCAAAACAAAGTACATGCAAATTATTAAACAAAAAGGTGTCAGAAAGATTTTACGAATGTTTCTTATCGGGTTTCTCTCTCTTTACATGACCTGTGGCATCTGATTATATTATAACATTTCAGTTTAGAATGAAATAACAAAAGTTTCATATTCTGTCATGGCTTTCAAGAAATATTAATGCACTATGTTTATAAAAGAAAACAGAAACTCAAAGATAACTTCAGTAGCCTGTGTATCTGATTCTTATCAGGCAGCCCACATTCTTCTTCTTCTATGTCAAGGGGCTAAAATGTGATTTTGTCTTCTTGCATGACACTGCATCCTAAGCTAGGCAGCCACTTCCACTTGATGTGGGGAACAAATGACAGTGTTTTCACCTGGAGTTTGAACACCTAAAAACAGGTACTAGCTTAAGAGTGTAAATTACTATTTTCAATATTTTTTCTGCATTTATGATTTAGAAGTTTAGGTTCTTATTTAGTATCTCAGAATGCTTTATGTGATTCATCTTAGCTTAGTATTTACCTCTGAGCCTATCAGTCTGCAGACTATTATAAATTTAGCCAATAACAAAGAGGTCAGAATTATGCCCTGTACCTTGTATCTGTCAGGTAAAGACCTTGACAATTATGATAACACCTCATACAAATATACTAGGCTTTCAGTCTATAGGCTAATACAAGCCTAGCCAATAGGCAGATATCTGAATAAAACTCTGTACCCTGTGTCTGTGAGGTAAAGACCTTGACCACTGAATCAGCTCTGCCCACTGATTTCAGATTCCAAAATACCAGCAAAGCTCCTAGCCACAAGTCAGAATTTTGATAACAGTGCTGAAAAAATGTCAGTCTGGCAGTCAGGAACAGCGTCACATTCCTCTAAGCTCATATAGTTTGCCACAACAGCCCATATACTTATGATGATTTTAGCATATTTTCCATATATTTACTTTATAATTATATATGCATGTATTGGAGTACTATTATAATTTTAAACATTTTTTTGTGAATGTCAATACAATTTCAGTGCTGTATACTGCCTATATGTATCATCTAAGACTTCTGTTCTTTAATTCTGCAAAAGCAAAATTATATCTTATAGTTAAGCAACAATGTGAATTTTTAAAACAGACTGCATTACTGTTAATAGTTTATTTAGAAAACTGACTAATGATTGTACTGAAAAAATACAGATAATTTAGGTGATATATTCTGAACAAAAGATACAACATTAAATTACTGCAGATGTTGGCTGACTGCCCATCTGCTGAAATTTGCCACGGGTGAGGTAGAGTTTAGGAGAAAGAATCAGTGAGTGGCAGAGATCTTTCATTTCCATGGCCAGATGCCAACTGAAGATATATGGGTGCTGAAGTTAATCAGTGCTAAGTCAGCCAGAGGTGAGTAGGAGGAACCCCACATAATGACTCCTGTGATCCATTCTATGCTTCTGGGAGAGGTAGTGGTGTACAGGTGTGGATGAAAGGGGCATTGCAATGGTGAGGTAGATTAGCTACCAGTGTTATTTTGTCTTTTGATGTTGCACAGGCTGCGCTCAAACACCAAAAGGATAAATGAGAGAATAATTTGACTGCTATGGAAAATTAATTTGCTTCTATGTACCATGTTGACATATTGTATATCAATGTCTTTCTTGATCTTCTTCTTCTTCTCTTTCGGCTGTTCCCATTAGGGGTCGCCACAGCGATTCATGTGTTTCCATTTCTTCCTGTCCTCTGCATCTTGGTCTGTCACACCAACCACCTGCATGTTCTCTCTCACCACATACATACACCTTATCTTAGGCCTTCCTCTTTTTCTCTTACCTGGCAGCTCCATCCTTAGCATCCTTCTCCCAATAAACCCAGCATCCCTCCTAAGCACATGTCCAAACCAATGCAATCTCGTCTCTCTGACTTTGGCTCCAAACCGTCCAACCTGAGCTGACCCTCTAATATACTGATTCCTAATCCTGTCCATCCTTGTCACACCCAGTGCAAATGCTAACATCTTTAACTCTGCCACCTCCAGCTCTGACTCCTGCCTTTTAGTCAGTGGCATCATCTCCAACACATACAACATAGCTGGTCTCTACCATATTGTAGACCTTCCCTTTCACTCTTACTGGTCACAAATCACTCCTAACACCCTTCTCCACCCACTCCACCCTGCATGCACTCTTAGCTTCACCTCTCATTCACACTCACCATTCTTCTGAACTGTTGAGCCCAAGTATTTAAACTCATCCGCCTTCACCAACTCTACTCTCTGCATCCTCGCCATTCCTCTATTCTCCCTCTCATTCACACACATATATTGTATCTTAGTAATGCTGACCTTCATTTGTCTCCTCTCTAGAGCATATCTCCACCTCACCAGGGTCTCTTCAATCTGTTCCCTACTCTCACTACAAATCTCAATGTCATCCACAAACATCATAGTCCACAGCTACTCCTGTCTGATCTCGCCTGTCAACCTATTCATCACCCTTGCTAATAAGAAAGGGCTCAGATCTGATCCTTGATGTAATCCCACCTCCATCTTGAATGCATCTGTCACTTCTACTGCAGACCACACCACTGTCACACTGCCCTTGTACATATCCTGTACCACTCTTACATTCTTCTCTGCCACTCCCAACTTCCTCATGCAATACCATAACTCCTGTCTAGGCATCCTGTCATATAGTTTCTCTAAGTCCACAAAGACACAATGCAACTCCTTCTGACCTTCTCTATACTTCTCTATCAACATCGTCAGAGCAAGCATCTGTAGTGCTCCTTCCTGTATTGTAGTGCTCAGGGTTTGACATGGCCTTGTATGTTAAGCAGAGATCGCCTCTGAGTAGACAATATGCCACAGAGTATAGCTGGAGTTTTTTTAGATGATCAGCATATTTAGGCATGTGATTCTTTTAGTGAGGTATTTCTGTGGCCTTTCCAGCTGCTGTAGATGTCTTGTGAGGTACATACCAAATGGGGCATTATACTCTATAATGGGTCTAATGATGGATGAGTGGGACAATGACCTCCCTTTTTCTGGATGAAAAGCCCGTAGTGATGAGGTGGCCACATAGAAGGATTTCCTGACTGTTGTGGCAATGTAGTTATCAAAAGTGAGACCACTGTCCACCTGTGTCCCTAAGTCTCTCATCACACTTTCGATATTTAATGTCCTGCCACCTATGTGGTAATTCATGGGTACATGTTTTTTCCAAAGGGGATAACTATACATTTCTTGGCATTAAGCTTGAGCCCATGTCTCTGGCACCAGGCATCTGTTTCTGTTTCATCCCTTTTGTAGAATATCCACATCATTTGGGGATTCAATAATGGCTCCCAGTTTGCAGTCATCTGCAAACTTTGTTAGCCAGAGTCCCTTAGTGTTGGCCTGTACTTCAGAGAAGTAGATGCCTAACAAGAGTGGCCCCAGGACTGAACCCTGAGATACTCCACTTGTCACTTGTCTGGAGCTGGATTTGTAGTCGGCTACTTTTACAGTCTGGGTTCTGTCAGTAAGCCAGTTGGCAACCCATCGAGTGACGTAAGGATTTATGTCCAGCTTAGTAAGTTTATATATGATTCCAGAGTGGGGGATGGTGTCAAAGACCTTGGCAAGGTCCAGATAGGCTGTGTGGACCACCTTACCCTCGTCCACAGCTCTAGAGACTGATTTGAAGAAGTCAATCAGATTCAGGAGACAAGATCGGCCCTTCACAAACCCAAACTGGGTGAGGTCCAGTGTTTGTAGGTTGCCAATGTCTTTGTTTATAAGTTCCATGATAATGCGTTCCATGCCCTTGCAGATCAGGCTTGTCAGACTGATGGGACAGTAGTTCCTGGGATCCAAGGTGGATCCTCCCTTGTGGAGCGGGATAACTGTAGCTGTGCGCCACTCAGTGGGCACGAAGCCTGAGGTGAGGCTATGATTAAACATGACACTTAGGTGAGGTGCCAGTTCATTTTGTAGTTCATGTAGTACACAGCCTGGGATGTCACCTGGTCCCATGGATGCTGTATTCTTAGCTTTGGAGAATGTGGTTTTTACCTGTGTGGCCGTGATTATCAGAATTTGGTAATCTTTTGGTATTGAGATGGGCCCTTTAGGGGGTGAGAGTAGGGGTGAAGTTGGCACTAAATCGATCTGCCAGTATATTGGCAATATCCTTGGGATCAGTATATTTAATGCCATTCTGTTGCATCTCAGAGCAGATCTGAGCATTGCCATTTAGATTCTTGACATAACTATAGAATACCTTGTGGTTATCTTTGGAATCTTTGGCAATTTTAATTTCGTAACTAGCTTTTAAGGATTTTATGAGGGATCTCAGCTTCTTACTGAGGCTGGTGAGGTTTGCATCCTGGGATTTTCCTCTTTTCTGCAGCAGTTTCTTCCTTCTGTTATATAGTTTGTTTATAGCAGGGGACCACCAGATTGGCTTCCTTTTTTTGGAGAAGAGCATCTTGGTTCTATTTGGGATGGCACGATTCATGCACAAGTGGATGTGCTCGTACAGTGCCTTAGTGTAGGATTCTGCAGTCGAACTTCCAGATCCTGTCTGAGTGGGTTTTGTGAAGTTTGTCACTTCTGACTTCAGTAGCATGAAGTTGACTTTGGAGAAGTTTTTTAAGGAGGTTTCCTTACTGTGGGGTGGGGGTGGGATGTGGATGTCAAAGGTGATTTGCTTATGGTCATACCTGACCAATGAGGGGGTGACCACTGGTGTGGAGCATCTATTTCCCATGTTGGTAATGACCAGGTCTAGGATATTGGAGCCCCTGATGGGACAATGGATTAGTTGATCCAGGGCATTGGAATTTATGAATTCCAAGAACCATTGGGAAAAGGAGTTGGTAACCGAGTAGTTTTCCCAATTAATGGCAGGGTATTTGAAATCACCCAGTATTAGGGTGTTTGGTTGTATCTTAATATTTTCCAGTATGTTTAGAAAGGTGTAATGAGAATCGTGGGGCATAGTGGGGGATCTGTAGCAAGCTACAGTTTGGATTGTAGTCTTACCTAGTGTTAGTTGCACCTGGAGAATTTCAGATGCATTGTGTTGGGCAACTAGCCTGGAGGTGTGAATATCCTTGGTGAATATGGACACTCCTCCACCTTTAGTGTTTCGGTCTTGGTTTTGTGGCCAAAAAGTGTGGTAAGAATTGTAGCCTGGTATTGCAGGGGTGCTCTCTGGAGCCTTGAACCAGGTTTCAGTTACTGCACAGATATCGATGTTCTCCAGTTTTAGGAGTGCCTCGAGAGAGTGCATTTTGAGGTTTAGACTTCTAGCATTGAGTAGCATTACCTTCAGTTGCTATGAATAAAGACCAATATATAATAATATGTTTGGATTATTTAAATGATAGTGGCACATAAAAGAAACAATCATTTAGTGATCATTATCAAACTAATAGAAGGATAAATACTAGTCAAATGCTGACATCTGGGATTTTTTTTTACAAAAGTGATATCAGACTGATTGCCTAATACTTACCTATGAACCTATAAAGTGTGAGGAGTTTAAGATATTTACTTGACTTGACTGCATAATGAGTGGACATAGTAACGGTGTTGGTACAAGAGCTGGATTGTTTTGTTGATATGATTTTAAAATATAGCTGGGAAATGATTAGAATAAGTAGGAGGCTTAGCAAAGTGCATGTAACAAGTGAAGGATCATTTTGTTGACAGATATGTTTTAAAGGTTGTTTTAAATAGTAGATGAGATGAAATATTTCTCATGCTTATAGGGAAAGAGTCCCACAGCTTACCAATGTATACAGAGTATAAGCAATCATTATTATGATTTTTAGATTTATGAGTAAGCACTATTTATTTATTTATTTATTTATTTATTTATTTATTTATTTGTCATTTGTTAACTGGGTTGGTCTGACTGGGCAGGTGCCCTTTTTCAGCAGAGACCCAAGGAGAAATGCTCCAGTAAAGCATTTTTACAATCAATAGGGTATTTACACATACAATCAAATACAGCATTTAAAATATACAACCAAGAGGAGGTAGCATACTGCATAGATAGATAGCAGAGACCTGAGGAAAAAAAGCTCCAATTAAGTAAAGCATTTTTACAATCAATAGGGTATTTACACATACAATCAAATACAGCATTTAAAATATACAACCAAGAGGAGGTAACATACTGCATAGATAGATAAAAAAATTTTTTGCAATGTATGGCGAGGAAAAAACAAACAAAAAAGTTAAACATAGAAATAAACAATTGTGTGCCTTCCAAGCACAGGAAGATCATTGAGAAATCAGTAGTTTGGAATGGGAAAATATTGACTTATTCCCTAGTATACAGGGGCATACAGGTGTCAGAGAGAGTGATCCATGCACACAGTGGAGTGAAGAGGAGGGATATAGAATGAAAGTGGAGGGAGAGATTGTAAGTAGATGTATAGAGTGAATATTGGGTTGTAGAGGGAGGACAGGTGTCACAGAGCAGGAGAGTCTAGATATTCAGATACGAATAGATAACAGTGAGAAAAAAGTGACAGCAGGTGGGGGGAGAAGAGGCAGAGTAGTTAGGGAAATTGAAGAAAGTGGGGGCAGTGTAGGCAGACTTCAAGTAGGGTCTTTACAGGGGGCAGTTCCAGGAGTTGAGCAGATATTCCTTTATAGTGAATTTGAAATTAGATGGGTTTTGAATAGTTCTAATTTGGAGAGGGAGTTGGTTCCAAGAGAAGCTAACTGAAAGCATTTTTCCTATAGCTTTATTAGGTTTTGTGATTTGAAGGAGGTGCTGGTCAGAGCTACGAAGTTCCTGATTAGGGATATAGGGAGAGATAATGGTTGCTAGAGATGGGCAGGCTGTTGGTTGATGGATGATAGTATGCGTCAGAAGAAGTTGAGGTAATAGGAGTTGATGTCTTCAGGGAACACAGTTCTCTTTGGGGTGAGTACCAATTTAATAACTGGCTCATGTCAGAGCTGTCTGGGGTGTAGAGGATATTGTGGGCAGTCTTAATGTGAGATTAGATTCATCAGTTAGGAAGTTCATGCCAGTTAACAGACTGTAATGCAAAACAGTAGTGTGTTCAGTTTATTTTATTTGTACGTTTTTATGTTAGTCACACTAGGCTAGTGGACTTTTGAGGGGAGTTTGAGGTAGTATTTCTACTACTACTAGGAGAAATTTGACCAAGTCATTGAGGAACTTTTAGACAGGTGTCATAGGATCCTTTTTACCTTCACATCAACTACCACCTCAAGCAGATGGGACCTTTGTTTAACATCTTATCTGGATGACACACACAGGAGTGTAGTATACCCCTAATGCTGAAAAGCAGTATCAGCAATCCAGCTATATGGAGTGGGATTAGATCTCACAGCCTTGTGATCTTCCAAAGCAAGTATGCTACCTGTAGAACCATTGACACTGCTGTGTGATTACAATGTGGTTACTTGCAAACTTTGCAGTCTTATCAAATGATTGCTCCAGTTTGCCTAGCTGAGAGGATTGCAGGTTAGTCAAAAGAGGTGAGGTGTAAAGCAAAAAAGGAAGTAGCTTTGGGGTATAGTCTTATGTGCATGGTCAGATAGGAGATTGCTGATGCCCATCCAAAGAATGAATGGACAGCTGAAATTTTGTCTTTGGTATCTTACAACATTCCTTCTTTGCCTGCTTAATAAGTAAGTGGTATTTATTACTAAGAAGCTTATACTTGTAGAATCCTCAGGCATATCTCTCAACCTCTTAGCACAAGAAATCTGGACAAAGCTTAAACTTATAGGGGGTCAAAGGCTCAAAAATAAGGACAGGTTTCAAATACTGCTCTTGTAACCTTAGAAAACTGATAAATTAAAGGGATTTGTGTTTGCATGCATTTTCTAAAGGATATGGAGTATGAGACTGAAATGTATGTCATTATATAGTGACTATGGTTCTCAGTGATTTCCCAGAACATTTTCTGGGGAGCAGACTAAAAATGAGGCAAAAATTATTTATTTATTTTATTTATTTAAGATTTGTCAACTGGGATAGTCCAACTGAGAAGCAGTGTCCATTTTCAGTGGAAGCCTGAGGAGAAAAGCTCCAGAATGTGGATGAATAAAATATGGATATCCTAAAAACCTGTACAGTTGAGAGGTATATCAGGCATTGTCATACTCTGGCTTGGTTATACTATCTGGCTTATTGATTCATGTCAGATTTTTTATTTTAATTATCACTTTTCTTGCTTATAGTTCATAGATTCATTGACTCTTACTGAGCTTATATGCAGGCAGACCATTGAAAAGCTGAGTCACATCACCAGTACTGCTGGGAGAATTACAATACCGCCCATTAGGAATAGTTTCTCCATGGATGTCTCGTAAAGATCTATGATAACCCATCCACTCATACAGACAAATTGTAAAGGCTGTTAGGGAAATACTCTATTCGATATGTAAGTTAAGCTTATTCCAGAAATTATGAATGTGAATGGGGAATGTATTGTATTAGGTAGCTGTCAGTCCATCTGATGTCACTGGTGTGATGCAGTAGATGTATAAGTTTAGGTCTTTAGAGTGCTTGCTTCACCACTGTGCCTGTTTAGGTGAAGGAGTTCAAATAATCTTGGATCATTCACAACATAGACATCTAAGCAGAAATCACCCCTCCAGAATCTGTATGACACTGAGTAAAATGGCATAGTTTTTATTCAGTGTAATTACTGCTTGAGACATGAGACTTTTTTTTTTTTTGCTGAGGGAGTATTGAGGTCTCTTGAGATAGTTTACATGCCTAGCAAGATACATGCCAATGGGAGTATTATTTTCAATAACATGTCTAAAAAGAGAGGAATAAAGTGGGACTTTAACTAAGTTTTCTAGAGCTGGAGGAGTCACTATGAAGGATAAGTTGTGCAAAGCTGAAGGACTTTCTAACCATGACAGACATGGTCATGGGAGATTCTGTTATCAACACTGGTACACAAGTCCTTCAGAAGTGTGTCAGATTAAAGTGAAACATTATCTGCATGGCCCACAGCAGTGATGCTACACTGATCAAAAGAAACTCTGCTACATTTCTTGGCATTGAGGATAAGCCCATGATTCACACACTGACCATTTGTTTCATCTAGGGAATTTGAGTATCGAAATGGGATTTAATAACTGTCTGCTATTTGCAATCATCGTCAAATTGGTTATCCATTGTTCATTACCATCAGCTTTTGTGACAGACATGTATATGCCAAAAGGGCAGGGGAGGGTCAGGACAGAGATGGGACACTGCCAGTGAACATCCCTGACCTTAGTGCATGTGATCTGTCAGATAGCCGATTAACTATCTAGCAAGCTATGTATGGGTTAATGTTAAACTGGAGAGCTTTCCAATGATTCAAATACAGGCAAATAGTGACAAAGGTCTAGAATGTGCAGGCATGATGTACCTTTTACAAAGCCAAGCTGATGTGTATCAAAGGAAATAAGGTCACTTATGTTATTGTTTCTGTGTTATATCCCAGAGCCTTGCAAATAATACTAGTGAGATTATTAGTCCTGTAATTTCTAGGGTCAGTTGAGGGATTATCTTTATATAAGAGCACCACAGCAACTGCTCACCATATACTGGGGATATCACCAAGGCTAAGACACAGACTGAAGACTTGATGGGAGTTAAAACTTCTCACTAGGCTTCCAAAGATACTGTCAGGACCCTGGGAAATGGCATTTTTTTAAATTCTGAAATGTGCGAAAGGACTTGGTCCAATGTAAATTCAGTAGGGTGTTTATGAGAGAATGGGGAAGATAGATGGGAAGGTTGGTGAAGTGTATTTGGAATAGTGTTTTTCAGCAAGAATATTAGCAATGTCCTCATGGTCAGAGAAGGCGGTACCAAGAGAGACAAATTCAGTACAGAATAGTAGGTAATTTCTAAGCTTAATAATTTAGCTAATGAAGGTTTAATAGTTGTCTTTTTTGAATTTGTTTCTGGCTGGCTTTGCATTTTCTAATGGTAATTTTGAGACTTATCTTTTCTTAAATCCATTTTATAATAAAGTACTTGTTTTGAAAAGGATCACATATTTTTTTTGTACTTTTACATATTAACAATATGGTAGTTCTACCACATGGGATTAGTTTTAAACTTGCCATTATGTTCAGGTCATACTGTTACAGATGCCTGAAAACATTTGTAAAAGACTGAGTAGAATTTGTAGAAATAGGCTGCAGTCTCAGGTACAAGGTTTGATGGAGATCTGTACCATATGGGATTATCAATAAGATCAGAAAATAGAAAGCAGTAGGCTTTGGAGTAATCCCTGAATGTAGAGAAGGCATTTGGGGTCCAAAAGGTTTTCAGGAAGGTGACAGCAAGGTCAGATATGAAAATGGAGGGGATAACACTAAGGTGGTGTAACTAAAATAAATATTTGTGAGGAAAATATCAAGATTGAGAAGATTTAAGACCTTTGGCAGACAGGGGAAACAATTTGGTCAGTTGTATTGACATGTATCAAGTCTGGATGTCTTTGGGTACATTGTTTGTTAGTAGTATATGTGTGGCTATATTGACAGTATATATTTGCTTATACTGATAGACAGGAAGAATTCAAGAGGAAATGTGGGCATCTAGTAGTAAGATGGATATACTGTGAGGGAAGACCTGTCAAGAATGATTGTCAAAGACGTTAGGAGAGTGGCACTGATGCCACAGAGGTGGTGACAGTTGATATGATAGCCTGACTTCACGTAGAAAATGGGAAAAAAAGATATTGATTGGTTGATGATGATGATGATGATAATAATGAGTATATGTTTGCCAGTTTATGTGTAGAGAGCTAAAGTCATCCATTAGAAAGGCTTTTGGTTTGATGGTTTACTTTTTGAACTGGTGCAGGTCTTATGCTTAATCTGGTCACAGTTACATTTCTAAAATTCACTGTAATATGGTGCTTAATTTTATTGAGTGCAACTGAGACTTTATCCTATTCCAAATTTGCATCATGTGGAATCCTGCAAGAGGCAAAGAGGTAACAAATAAATATAGATATTCCCCTGCAGTTGCAGGTAGATCTAAATGCATGATATACATTGTACCCTGGAACACAAGGAGTGCTGTCACCACAACAGAACCAGTTTTTGTAATTATAAAAATACTAATGCATATCTATTTACAATGTTTTAAAACATATTACAGAGTTAATATTGGTTATGCACTTTATATAAGGTTGGCCTGTGTTATACAAGGATTGAACAATTGCATCAACAAGCAAGTCATAGGTTCATAGGTTCATAGGTGTGTACTAGGCTAATGGCCCTGGAGCCTTTACAAGCCTAGCCCATAAGATTACCCTGGCATCATGCCACCAAACCTTAGCTCCTAGTGCCTCTGTCGAGTAGGGCCACTGGAGTGATCCCCAGGGTGAATTTTCTATTTCCCATCCACACATCAAGATTTCTCTTGAAGAGGGCCAGTGAGGTGCTCTGCTTGACATATATTGGAAGTCTATTCCATAGCTTAGGCAGTCTCTGGGTTATGAACCTGGCCCTCCAGCATGTTCTGTTGATTGTGGTAATGAGGTTGAGGTTTCTGGAGCATGTGGTATGGAAGGATTGGGATTTCTTTAGATGTAGCATTTCTAACAGGGCTGGGTCAGATATGGCTTTGTAAGTCAATCAGAGATCACCTCTAAGTAGGCGACATGAGACAGAGAATAGTTTTTTGAGTCTGTCCATATAGGCACATGTTTGAGGCCTAGGATCCTCTTTGTGAAGTACTTTTGTGGCCTCTCCAGTTGTTGCAGGTGTCTAGTGAGGTGCATGCCAAATCGAGCATTGTACTTGATGATTGGCCTAATGAGGGAAGAGTAGAGGGAGACTATGACCTCTTTCTTCCTGGATGCAAAACCCTTAGTAACGAGATGCGCCACATAGAAGGACTTTCTGACCACAGTGGCAACGTGGTGGTCAAAAGAGAGGTTGCTGTCAACTTGTGTTCCCAGATCTCTTATAATGCCTTCTGTGTTCAGTGGACTACCATCAATGTGGTAATTCAAGGAAACCTGTTTTTTCCCAAAGGGATGAAGACACACTTTTTGGCATTAACCTTAAGGCCATGGTTCTGACACCAGTCGTTGTTCTCCTTGAGGCCTTTCTGTAGGATGTCAACATCACCTGGGGAGTCAATAATGGCTCCCAACTTGCAATCATCTGCAAACATTTTCAGCCAAAGTCCCTTCGTGTTGGCTAGGACTTCAGAGAAGTAGATACCAAACAGGAGAGGACCCAGGACTGAACCCTGTGGGACTCCACTCGTGATTGGTCAGCAGTCTGACTTGGAGTCAGCTACTTTCACACTGTGGTTTCCATCTATGAGCCAGTTTGATATAGGGGTTGATGCCTAGCTTAGTAAATTTTTCTATGATTCCTGAGTGGGGAATGGTATCAAAGTCGTTGGCCAGATCAAGGCAGGCTGCATGAACCACCCTACTCTCATCCACAGCTCTGAAGACTGACTCAAAGAAGTCAACCAAGTTGAGCAGGCATGATGTACCCTTCACAAAACCAAACTGTGTAGGATCCAGAGTTTGGAGATTCCCTATATCCTTGTTTATTAGGTCCATGATGATGCATTCCATAGCCTTGCATATCAGACTTGTCAGGCTAATGGGGCGATAGTTCCTGGGGTCTGTAGTCACTCCTCCTTTGTGGAGAGGGATGACTGCAGCAGTGCGCCATTTAGTAGGGACAAAGCCTGAGGTGAGGGTGTGATTGAACAGGGCACACAGGTGAGGTGCCAGTTCACTCTGTAGTTTATGTAGAGTACAGCCAGG